>NC_056741.1:1571567885-1571657885 GCF_019279795.1 Protopterus annectens
TATTAGAATGTCAAAAATTTTCCAAGTCAAAGGTTGCAATTGGCACATGTATATTTTTTGTGGCCCTGCAATTTCAGAATCCTCTATATGGATGGTCTTGCACTACAAAATCTGAAAATTTTTTTTGTCTTTTAAAGACAAACTGTACCTTTAGGCAGTGAGGCCTTTAACAGACCACTTCAAAATATTTTCCAAGTCTTTCTTGTAATATTCAGAACAAACATTACTCAATGGGTGGCCTATTATAACTTAATCACACACAACAACAAAAATTATTTCTCGTGCATACTTAACATTGGGGCTTTATGATAATTTAGCTGTATATTGATATTTACTCATTATATCACCTTCCAGTGTTTGGATCGGCATATTTTATTGATGAATATTTGAATAAGTGCAATTTTCATTTGAAGAGCACACAAGTAAGGGAATGCCATATTGCAGCTGGTATAGTAAAATGGCTGTTGTGAGTCCGAAGGGTTTTGAAAGGAAGAGGGAGATTTTGTTAGCCCGGAACAGTACCTGGCTTACTTTCTTTTTTGTATTGCTTACATGTAGGGGGAAGCTGAGAGGATGAGCTAGCCAGTATCCCAGGTATATAAATAAGGTAGTGCTTTTCACAGTGACATTGATGTGCTCTTTGATAAGTAGGACGGCAGCAGCTTTACTTAGGTTTTTTTTTTTTTTTTTTTTACTTGATGAACATGTTTTTTGTTTTGGATGAAATGAGTATAAGTTTATTGTTACTGATCTAGTGAATCAGGTGGTCGAAATCTGATTGAAGCTGTTTTTTTTTTTTTTTTTTTTCATTTTTGGGAATTTTTTTACGCGGTATAATACAATGCCATCATCACAGAATAAGACTGGGAGGTCAGGAAGATCCACAGGCAGATTGTTGATACATATTCAGAGAATGGGGGAGGGGGGCAAGAATGGAAACACCTCGCTTCATATTGGCAAGTGGAAAGAGAGAAAGAGAGAGAGTCAACACAGAGGTGTGGATTAGACAGATAGCTTTGTAATGGCTATATCAAGCAGGTGGCGTACATGGTGTGTAGAAGCTGATTGTGATCTACTAGATCAAATACCTTTGCCTGGTTAATAAAGATGGCACCTAAGAGCTGTCCTTTTACCATCCCTAGCAGAATATCAGCAGTTAGGGTGTATATGGCTGTTTTTATTCTTATTTTCCTATTCTTACTTCAGGTCAGATTCCATGTTGTTTGCTAGAAAGGATGTTACAGTTAAATATAAATTGAGCTTATTCAGTGTAAATAATTTTTTTTAAGGATTTTTGCCAGGGTGGGAAAGTATAAAGATTAGATAGTTGTGTGAGAGTTTGATGGGGCTGGGTTGTTTTGGGATTGGGATAAATATGTTTATATAGTCTAGTATGGTGTTTTGTGTTAGACATAGACTGAACGTATGATTTAATATATGCTGGAGGGGTACTGTGGTATAATTCCTGTAGCAGTAGATGGACCAAGGTGAACATCATCTGATCCTAGGGGACTATCACATTTTATATTTTGTGAACTGGCAGTATGTATTTTATATTAATATGGTTGAAGTAAAACTAACATCATGACACTGAACTGATGGCATTCAGTGACTTGATTAAGTAGGTTAAGTCTGAGAATATGATTTAAATTAAGTAAGCAAGTGAAAAAATATTTTACTCCTTTAATTTAAACACTTTTTTTACACTTAAATGTAGCTCTGACTCAGAGCTCCAGGCAGTTGCATTCACCTTACTAGCCCTCAAGAATATAGCATATAACTATCAGTTAGTTGTCAATTAATTTACCTTAAAATTCTTTATAAATGAGAAAGGAACAACTTTACCCAGCAGTTCTTTTAGATTTTCAGATGTTGCAAATATGAAAGGTGCTTCAGAAGCTGCAAGTCCACATTTAATTTTAACTATTTATCAGATTTTTCAGAAGGAAGCAGCCATCTTGCGCCCATTTCTTTGCACATACCACAGCTTATAAACAAAGGGATTGTGTGTCTAGATCTAGGGATGTAATTGCCCCCATTTACTCAGCCCTTATTAGGCCGGTCATGGAATATAATGCCCCTTTGTCGTGTATCTCTTCATAAATATGTAAGAAATGCAATGCCACAGAGATACCTTACTAAAAGGATTCAAGGCCTAAAAGACACGTCTTTCATGGACTGACTTAAAGCCCCGTCTCTATACTCAGTACCTACAGACTGCTAAGAGGTGACCTTTGTCTGGCATACAAGGCATCCTCTGACCCAATACTGATGGTTTTACTACACATCAGCAAGTCAAATGGAATTTGAAATACCTGGTCTAGGGTTATAAACCTGTATTGCAAAATCAAAAGAGTGGTTTGGAGGTAGAAGTATATCTCACTGAGGAAACTACTGCCCTGGAACAGACTCCCTATCCACATGAACAAAGTTAATCTTGTCCGTATTCAAGTACAACTTAAATCTATGGATGGAAAACAGAAAAGGATTTATCCCAGGACTACACCCTGTTGCTAACAGACAAAGGCAGCTTCTAAATGCTTTATCCCATGCATGTATCTCCTCAAATCATTTATGGTATGATTCTAGTCATTTGGGGTAATATATAATTATTGACCATGGGTAAAGTCAGTCTCTAGCCAAATTGGATAGGTCAATTCAAGCACAAAAAGGGAAATTGGCTTGGCTTAAAGTGGCACTCAGTGGATGCTAGCCTAGTACTTATCTATGGACTTATGAACTTTAGAAAGAATGTTTGTCTTAGCAATCTATGAACTTAAAAAATGCAAGAGACTAAGATGTTTGAAAGATATACAGTGTCCTGTACTAACTATAAACCAGATCAAATTCATCAAATGCTAACCACATATCAGATCAAATTAAATGAATGTGCAAAATTTCTCAGTTGAAATCACTATATGGTGAACAGTTCCTCAAACGAAACTGTACGATCCGTACCTTCAAGCTTAATGAATTTGTTAACTATGCATGATATTGAATGCATTTATGAGTAACTATTCTACATAATATTATCTTTAATATTAACTATTAGTTATATCTAAATTGTATAATGCATCTTGGAGCTTTTCTCCCCAGGCCTCCACTGAAAATGGGTCAATTTGGCCTAGTGAACTTCCCCGGTAATCAAACTGCAAATAAATAAATAAATAAGTATTCTGCAAGAGACTACAATATAAACTGGGGGCCAGATTTGATAAAGCTTAGACTAAGTGTACACAATAGATATTCAAGAAAATTCTTGTGCTTTCTAGTCACTCAGAAAGGTTAAACTAAGTGTACATGCAGTCTAGAATTTGTGGTAACCTTTATGAATCCCTGTCAATAATTAAAACCACAAGAATATCAGTAGGAAAATTAAAATTAGGAGGAAGAAGGTATGAGTTATATCTGTATTGTCTGTTCACTTATAATGGTGTATATTTTGTGTACACTTAGTGCAGGCGTTATTGAATCCCGGGGTGGAAGTAAGCAACTGTAAATCAAAATCAGCAGATTCTCATTTGGGAATAGTCCACTGCAAGGTGCTGAAATATTTCATACTCATCTAGTTCTGGGACATACATGAAAAGGAAGGATTCCTGAATCTATATCTTTAATGATCCCTGAAAAAAACAAATTCATGCTTAGGAGAATGTGAAACAGAATCAGTCAAGGCAAAGATTTTACAATAATGATGAAGATGATCAGAGTCCTAGTGAGTAACAAAAAAATACTTTTAAAGAAGTAATGGTAGTCAAGGGCATTACTTCATCAAAATGAAGATGACAAAGCATAAGAAGAAGAACACATCTGTTCAAGACAAATATGTCTCAAAGTGAATATGTGAGACAATATGATATTTTCCCCAGTTGCTGACAGTGATGAAAGTATGTAGAGAAGTTTCCAAAGGATAGTCCAAAAATAGAGTTACAGAGGTATTATCATCAAACCCTCTACTTGAACTGTATTTAATCACTATTTGAATAGAAGCAAATCTATCATCAGCTACTGAGACAACAGAGATCACGTCTCTATCCTCAAACTGGATGAAGTTTGGGGAAACAATTTAGAAAGCTGGATAAATATTGTAACGGTTCATAATGTGAACTTCACTGATGATGTCTAAAGCAAACTATTCAGCAACATCTAACCAATATGTCACTTATACATATCTAAGTACTAAATGTGTTTATTTATAAGTAATACAACATTCATCCAATATGTTTCCTATACATATCTAAGTACTAAATGTATTTAGTTATATGTAATACATTCATCCAATATGCTACTTATACATATTTAAGTACTAAATGTATTTAGTTATAAGTAATACTGCTAAACATTCATCCAATATGTTACTTATACATGTCTAAATACTAAATCTGTTTAGTTTTAAGTAATACAACATTCATCCAATATGTCACTTATACATATCTAAGTACTAAATCAGATTAGTTGTAAGTAATACTACAAAACAGTCATCCAATATGTTACTTATACATATTGTGACACTGCCGGTCCAGCTAGCTGGAATTTTGTAAATAATGATATGTCATTTGGGTACTTTTCCATTAATGGGGCAACAGCAACAGCTTTCTTGCCATTGATTATGGATGTACTTCTTACCCATACCTTATTCTGAGGAATAGTTTCACACTTTGCTCACTGACAGTTCTCTTTTCCACATAGAAAAAGTTTATAAAACTTCCCATGTTGACATATTTTAAAACAATTTATTTCTTCATCTATCATCTTGAAAACCTCTACATCTAAAAAAATCCATAACCAACTTAGAGGATTTAAATGTAAATTTTAAGAAAGAAGTTGTGCTGTGCAAATACTTGATAAATGCTGGAATAGCCTCTTCATGTCCTGTCCATAACAGAAAAAGATAATTCACAAATCTCTTAAAAAATATAATGTGTTCAGAAAATTTGTTGCCGTTTAGAACATATGTCTCTTCCCAATGTGACATAATTAAGTTTGCATAACTATTAGCACAGGGTGTGCCCATGGCAACACCCTGTTTCTGCCAATAATAAACTCCAATAAATAAGAATACATTATGTCCTAAAATCAAGTTTACAAGGAAACATATCAGAACAATCTTCTCATCACTAAAATTACTATTATCCTTCAAATAAATATGTAGGAACCTAAGACATTCATCATTAGGTATGGATATGAAAAGAGACTGTACATCCAGGGTCAAATAATATACATTCTCCATATCTTGACATTGTTCTACACATAAAAATAGCTCCCTTAAAAATTGTTTAGTGTCCCTAAGAATGGTTATGGAAGAATCCACTAAACCCCTTAACTCTTTCTCAACATAAATAGAAAGTGACTCAGTCACCCAACTCCTACCCGAGACAATATATTGTGCGTACCTGCATTCTATATACTAATGTATAGATTACCTACTATCTCTGTCATGCTTGTATTTCATGCATGTATGTTCTACTGTCACCACAGTCTAGAGTAAAACTGTTGTACTACTACCAGGTCATATATTGTTTCCAGGTGAGTTCTAGGCAGATATCACTCAGTCAGCAATCAGCAGTGACTCAGTATCTCAGTTTGTTAAATGCTCTGTATGAAGTACATTTTTGCCACACACAGACCAGGGTTTGAATCCAGTGCTATGTAGCACTAAATATTATTGTATCAGTCAAGTAATGATTATAGATTTTCTCTCCACAGGAACTATGGGTAAATGGATGAGTTAGCCCATATTATTAGTAAATAATTGTGTGCTTATATGTCACAGATTGTTAAAATCATGACCAGGTATGTGAAAATACAGCATAAAATAAAGGAAATAAGTATAATAACAATAAAATAAAATTAAATAAATAAAATGTGTAATCTTGGTATGGCTGTATGCCTGGAGTGTCTATTCAAAGTTGCTGCAGTCAATTCATACATTCCATGCAGATGTACTCTGCAGTCACTGCTATTGGGTTCTATCCCAATGCCTGCCAAGCAAGGCATGATAGTTGTTTAGCTTCTGTACTGTACACATATATATCTCACAAGTGTCACGCTGTCATGTAATGTAATTAATAATGCATAATCTGTCTGTCACAGGATTATCATTGGAATGATTACCTAAATTGCAATATATCACTACATCAGCCCAGAGTGCACCTTGGTTGTTATATAGGTCCACCTAATGTGCAAGTGTCCTGCATAGTTGGGTACCCACAGTTGTTATTGCTTGGCCCATACTGTCCTATGCAAATAGCTTGTGAGGTATGTATGTGCTACAGCAGCTATAGGGGACTTGTACAAATAAAGAAAGGCATTCCCATAGAACAGATAGTAGTACTGTTGTCAAGTAAATAGCCTATATTGTGCTAATGGTACTAATGGACTGTTTTTTATCTCTCTCTCCACCCTTTATCTTCATTTATTGATTATTGTTATCCATTGGTTATGGTTAACTGTATTTTGGGGCATGTGCATTATTATTATGTATTATAATGGTCACATATTAACATATCTTGTTGATTTACCTATTTTGTTGGCCTTATGCTGTAACTGTTACTGCCATGCTGTTAGCATACTGACTGTTCTGTCACTTACTGTTGTGTTGCACATAATATGCACTGATATGTAATTGGGTTATTTCCACTGTTTTGGCATGCTGTTATTACTAACTATGCTTTGCTCATAACTAACCTATACTTATTGCTATATCTCCATCACCACAGCAGGTCAGGGTAGGCCGGTTCCTGTGATCTGCCTACCTTGCCTCAATTGGCCATGGCACAGGGTCCTAGTATGTCTGGGACCCACCAGTGGTGCCCCCTCTGCTACCCCTGCACCACCTGTGGCATTGGGTGGAGCCGTCTCAGTGTACAAGGCCCGGCCTCCCCCTGAGAGCGGTGGCAGAGGGGTTGCAGTCACTCAACATCAACTGCTGGTCATGGTGCACAGGATCATTCATCAGACCTATGAACATCGCCTGCACCAGACTGAGGGCACACTGGCCAACCTGGTGAAGCAGGCTAGCCCTGGAGCCCAGCCTCTGGCACAGCCAACTTTGGGGCAGTGAAGGAGCAGTGTCAACTGGCCATGGTTGCAGATGTCAGTCATGCTGCTACCATCTGAAGGCACATGTGACTCTGATTCCATAACACCCTCCCCATCCAAGGTGTTTACCCCCCTCATGTGTCACACACCACCCCTGTCTGCTGTCTTCTCTGTCTGCTATTGCATCCTCTCATACCCAACTTACCTCTCCATGTGTACCTATGTCTTTTGCTCAACATTCCACTCACTCCTTAAAAAAAATGGGCACCTGTCCCACTAAAAAATATTGCCCCATACAACGCTCTCCATTTCACACGTGTCCACTGGGCACAACTAATTTGGTCCAATTGGCTTGACAACACACTTATGTTGTCCTCACCCCTCTCTCTGGGGTTTGTGGGTCCAAATTCATCTACAAAATCTGTCAAAATGCACAACTGCTGCTGTACAAGAAATGGATAGCTATGGTTCTTTCCTACACCTGTCCTGCACATCCCTATTTGCCTTTCACATTGTTTTTTCCCCTGCTTGTCCCCATTTCACCACTTTCCTATCACCCCCTTTTTCTTTTCTTTATTTTTTTTAGTGCAGGTCTGTGTGGTGGGGTGGGGTGCGGTGCGGCACTCCACACTGCTTCACTTAGCTCAGCTTAAATGAGCTTTAAAGAGCTTTAATGTCTATATGTGTCTATTACATTATTACTCACATGTTGAAAACAAACACCTCTACCAAGTGTCAAACCCAGGCCCCTTCAACTATAGCACACTGCATTATCCCACCACACTACACAGGCTTTAGGCTAAAATAGGTGTTTCCAGCAAAACATACTGCTTGCTACTTACAGTCATTATGCATGTAACTGAAATAAAAAACTAATGTGAAAACTGGGAGTGTACCCTGGTCTCTGGTGTAATAATAAATAATAATGGAGACATACTAATGGATGTAAGTGAGGCCTGTGATAGCAGGAATATGTGTTCTTTTATCAACAACTTGTGGAAAGACACTTGCTAAGGCAGCAATGGCAAAGTACATGTACAACTGGGACTCTGGTACAGAAATACAACCATATAAAGCCACACATATACTCATGGATGTAAAGATGTTTCTTACAGCCTGTATATGTGCACATATACAGGCTGTATATGTGCTCATATATCTCACAAATACACATGCTTTTGCAGTGTCGTGGTAGCTCAGGCTGTTAAATGCCTTGCATGCAGTAGATTTTGCCACACACAATCCTGGGTTCAAATCCAGACTTGTGTCACACTTCAGTTACATTATTTTGAAGAAAGCAAGTAATGACTGAGTCATGCAATCTTACTACCCACAAGTTACTGCAATTTAATTAACTGCTACCTAATTTTGCAAGACAAAGGCCTGCAGGCAGAAGCATAATGCACATATCCATATATCTTAACTATATGTCGCCTACTACTCTGTTAGTTGCACAGTTGTATAACAGATGTACCTTAAGCACATGCCCCAATTGCACGTCAGTCGCCCTGTTAGACAGGGGTCCAGGGAAGTAAATATTGTGGGAAGAAATATCCAGGGAATTGATATGGCTAGGCTTGTATAGGCCCTAGAGCCAATAGCCTAGTACCAACCTATGAACCTATAGAATACCCTTGCTCTGGCTCTGCTGTAACAACAGGCCTGACACAGCTGACACAGTTACATGTACAGCTTACTGTCCAGCAAAGTGTTCACACTCCCCTATGTGTTGTAGGCTGCAGTAGCAGCTGCAGCCTGTAGCATACATGGCTGTATATAAAGGTAGCTGCTACAGACCTACCATACCTCCCAACTGCCTAGAACAATGGATCTGGATACAGCCATACTTAAGGAGCGAGGTGGGGCAAAGGACCAGAGATACAGAAATATTTAACAGTTTGCTCCTACAAAGATAGCAAGTTGATAGAATAACAACTATTGCAGTAGCATGCATAGTCTGACTGGTATGAAGTGTGGCAAACACGTCTCTTCCCTTACTGACCTCAGCCCACAGTGATTGCCAGTGCACTGCCAGATGACCACAATGGTATGGGACACTGACCACACACATAAGGCAAAACTGTGGTCATACTTCATAAATCTCTACAGTGGATGGTGTTTGTACCTACCCTCTGTGATGTTGTAGTCTCTACACCTCAGTAATGTCCATCTCAAAAATTAAGACAGGGGCCAAGGCCTACATGAAGGTCTTATAGATTGCACTGTGGTGGGATGTCATTGGCTGATGATAGTGCAATACAGCTGTTTTGGTTGTAATTAGCAATCCTGAGCCACAGATTGGTGCAGAGGCAATTACCTGCTAATGAGCAGTACCTTAAAGAGGCAAGCAGCTGGTTATCTGGAACAGGTCTGTATGAGACATATATACGCAGAGTGTATTATCAAAAGATTACTGGAAACAAAGTTCAACAAAGGAGTACTGTACTCCACCAGGTATGTAATAGATTTCTCCATATAACAGGATGCAGATGGGAGGATGGAGGTATGGGGAATAGGGATTACAGCAGTAAGCCTGTCTTAGCTCTATGGTGATGACATGTCATTGATACTCTGCTGTCCTATACCTACAGGTATGCCTCTGAACTGTCCCTGATTTCAATCACATCTCAGCTCTGTCCCTGTCAATACCGCCTACAATGGTCATCTGTTGTACGAAAGCTACAGGATTACACATAGTACATAGTGACAATAAGGGAGGCTGTACACCCCTGTAACGTCAAACGGTGTACTGTAATTCACCTCCTCTCATTTTGTCCATGTCTCACATAATTAATTCTAACAATCTAAAACTGTCCCTGAATGTCCCTGATGTACTCTCACTAAGTCCCTGTTTCTGTTGACATTTGTCTGTGTTTGCTTGAGAGCTATACCTAATGCACCTGTCAACCTCCTACAGCAAGAACTCAGGACAAAACCATAATTAATGGGGGGACAAAGGCCCAAACTCAGTGACAGTGTTTATGTATTGCTCATACAAAGTAAGAATGTGTATAGACTCAACTGATATTACTGTAGCATAACTGTATTCTGAAGGGTATCATGTGTGAAACTCAGATGTCTGTCTTTATTTTCTAACATCAACCATCAATGATTGGCCAACCATTTGTCAGAAATCCACAAGTGTGTGTGAAAATAACCAATACTATGGGCAAATATCTTGACAGTCTGCAAACTTCTGCAGAGATGATAGGTATGATGCTTACAGGGAACATATACTACAGCAGGTTTGAATTGTCTTCTGCTATTTTGGCACACTGATGTTGCTGGACTGTCCCCGATATAGTTGTTGTGATAGCACACTACTATTTATCCAACAGCGGCTGCATGACATATTAGTGGGAGTCTGTCCATAGGGAACTCACCACAGTAGACTGCAGTGATGGGTGCAGGAACATACAGCAGAATCTGTCACGGCACACAGGGACATACCCCAGTATTCCTACTATCTTGCTGATGACCACACACATGGTATGTTGCCAGACTGTTGGGTATGACTTGTGAGGGAGCAATGGATAGTGCAGCCCATTATGGGTGTGCTGGATCTCTGCATACTGGACATCCACGTATCTGGTCCTGTAATGTGTTCACCTCTTGTTGTCTTTCAGGAACCATGTACCGCTGGAGACATGCACCTTTCTCAACTGTGAGAATGACACTATACTGGATGGACTGAGACACCACCATCAGATCATGCTGTCCATGGGTAGATACAATCAGGAATAGTGGGCAGGACTGTGGGTAGACCTTGTGCGGGCTGTCAATCAGATTGGCCAAATGGACAGGCCCTACGAACAGGTCCGACACTAGGCCACAGATATGGTGCATGCTGCACAACAAAGGGCAGATGCTGTTGCCAGGGATCATGCCACCACCACCAGTGGATAGCCTACAATGGAACAACCACTATTGGTCACAGAGTAATTCCTGGTGAACCTAGGAACAACTGAGAGCTCCCAGACATCCATTATGCCATACACCATGGAGGTGGGAGCCATAGTGCCCACAGGACAGGAGCATCCAGGTAAGCTTATTTTGTTCACCAGTGTAACACTGTATCAGTTATTGTGGCAAGCTGTACGTACCCATATATGGGTGTTAGGTCTATCTACATGGGGGGGGTTATGCTCAGTTGTGCACACATACTCAGAATATTAGCAATATAGCCATTGTCACAGTAGCTACTGTACATGTGGATATATGCACAAATTACCTTGTTGTGCTGCAACAGCTGGTGGTGGTGGTGACAATACCTCTCCCTCACCTTTTCATAGGTCCATTAGGTGTGGCCCAAGTCCATGGTCCTGTACATGGTAAGTGTGATACTCTTGTTTTAAGGATATATATATATATACCCTAAGAAAGTTAAGGGCTGCCATTTTGCCCTATGTACAACTGTTGTACGTAGCCAGAGTAGGATATTTATATATTCCATTCTGGAACAGTTAACTACAGTGCATAGACTGGGTAATCACAGATGTGTAATTGTACAAACATTAACACATTTGCACTTATAGTTATGAGTGACTACTCAGACTGCTATACATGAGGCAATTACTCCAAGATGCCTGTTTAGACACAACAGGGAGATGGTACATACCTGAGGCAGTGATACTACTACTGGCATATCATTCTCAATATAGGTGCACTCAGTTTTATGTTTAATTCTATGACACACACTGTCATATTACTGGCAACTTTAACAGAATGTAGCTGAAGTGCATTTTATAATGAGCCTGACTTGTCTGTGTATGTTGTTGTGAGTTTGTCTGTTGTGCATGGGAGCAGAGATGGGAAGATGTGGGACTTGTAATGCAGTTGTGGATCCTCATCTGTATGAGTCTGTGTGGATTACCATACATAAGAGTGCAGGTAGTAATGTACTGCTGTCGTTTTGTTTCTCAAAGGTGACTGTGGGGGGGTTGGAGTCTGTCTCTGTAGCTGAATTGCATGTTATAATGGGCCTGACTTGTCTGTGTATGTTGTTGTGAGTTTGTCTGTTGTGCATGGGAGCAGAGATGGGAAGATGTGGGACTTGTAATGCAGTTGTGGATCCTCGTCTGCATGAGTCTGTGTGGATTACCATACGTAAGAGTGCAGGTAATAATGTACTGTTGTTGTTTTGTTTCTCACAGGTGACTGGGGGGGGTTGGAGTCTGTCCCCCTCACAACCTGATGTCAGTGTCTCACCACATGCCGATGATGATGGGATGCTATAGTTTGGCACAGGTGGGGTTGTCTGTGGCTGAATCTGTCCCAGAGGTTGACATGCCTTTTCTGCCCTCATTGTCACCACACACAGTCAGTATGCTCACATATACCCAGTCCCCAGAGGCCACAGATATTGGACATCAGAAGGTGGTGACATTGAACAAGGCAGTGTGACAAATATGGCATCAGTGAGTGTAGACAATGGCCACAGCCAGAAAGCTGGTGAGGTCCCACACAGGCGGATTAACAGGGGTACTTACAGGAGGACTGCTGTTCATCCACCAACTGTTGCAGGTGGCACATCATGGGTCACTCGCCACATGTTTCGGGCTATCATGGAGGCACAGACATGTAGTGAATGCAAAACCAGACAGATGCTTAGGGTTATAGATGCAGCACAGTCTGACATCTGTGACTGCCTCCACCGCATTAGGGACACCCAGGATCAGTTCACTGCTGTAGTACATAGACGGTGGACTGAAACAGTATCTGTCTTTGACTGCACATTGTCTGTGCTGGAATATTTTGTTGGAGTTGGGCATTAGACACGTGGACAAAGGTCAGTAACACCATCTGCTGGGAGTCCACGTAGCCATGCACAGTTACGCTCCCATAGTGGCAGTACCTATAGGACTACAGATGGAAGTTTGCTGTCCACACCACAACGTGACAGCCCATAGGTTTGTGGTCCTGGGTGGTCAGGTAGTAGCACCGCATCTGACCTTGGGCATGGTGGTGCCAGTTCTACTTCTGGCAGAGCTAGTTCACATGTTCATGGCCAGAGACGGTGAACTGTCCACTCTAAGATGTACTGTCCAAAGCTGTCCAACATATACACATGTAGGGCCAGCACTGGGCTTGACTGTGTACATGTACACAAATGCCAGTGTCACATGCAGGTTACCAACAGAAAGATATAGCATTTCTCTATGGCCCATCTAACCCACACCCCTTCCTGACTCACACACATGCTGTCATCTGTTTGGCACAGCCTAGGCCTCTGGCACCCCTACACTACACCCTGTGCATGTGACAATACCTGTGCCACATCCCCACATCCCTGCCATCCATACCATCAATGCAGGGACATGCAAATATGTCTGATGCATAGGATGACTATATTACTTTACTTGTACAATATTGTTTTGTCATTGCATTTGTTGTGGGCCACTACATGTATTGTATACTGGCATGTGTCATGACTACACATCAAACTTTGTGTATCTTTGTTGCATGATGTTAGACTGGCAGTAGTATTCAGAATGACAGGTGTGTCAAGCGTCTGTGTATGTGTCTGTTCCAGGAGTCTGAGGGGTTAAACAATGGACACATGGTGGCAATGTAGTGGTGCAGGATGGCACGGTGGCACAGCATGGCTTCCTAGGTGCATATGTGTATAACAGTGTATCAGGGACAGTGGGGCAGTCAGCGTAACCATGCATTCATACTTTGTGACATGGTCTGCTACCCTTGATACATGTCACCTGGATTTTCTGAATGTACAAATCTAGAAGGCGGCGGACATCAGTTATGCTTATGTGGTGGAGGGCAATTTAGAAGCCAACAGCTAGTCACATGCCCATAAAATGCATAACCATTGCACAGAGATAGCCCATATGTGCATGTCCAGAGTGCTGTAAAGGGATATATTAACACACACAAACACACATACACACACACACACACACACACACACACACACACAGACTTGGCTGATGTGAAGTTAGAACCCCCACCTGTCTGCTATTAAACACTACATCTCACAGTACTTATTCCATGCATCATGGAGTTTATCTGATATTAGACTGTCAGCCAGTGCTCTTAAGGTGGATGACACCAGCAGGCCTTGTAGAGAAGGGCAATTTAGAGTCCAGCAGCCAGTCACAGGGCCATAACATGCATACCACTGCATGTGGAGAGCCCATATGTGCATGTTCGTAGTGCTGCAAGGGGATATAGTTACGGAGAGAGAGAGTTGGCTGATATGAGACTAGAACCCAACTCATATTACTTCTCTCATGTGCCACAGAGTTTATCTGATATTAGACTGTCAGCCAGCACCCTTAAGGTGGATGTCATCAGCAGGCCTTGTAAAGTAGGCCAATGTAGAGGCCAGCAGCTAGTCACAGGGCCTTAAAATACATAATCATTGCACATAGATAGGCCAGATGGGCATGTCTGTAGTGCTTCAAGGGGATATATTTACACACGCACACACACACACACACACACACACACACACACACACACACACACACACACACACACACACACACACACACACATACACACACACACACGTTGGATGAAGTGAGATGAGAACCCTTACCTATCTACTATTACACACTATGGTTCATAATACTTATGGCATGCACCATAGATTATGTCTGTTGTATATGTGAATGCAGGCACAGTACTTGTGGAGTACACAAAGTGGCCTTGTGTTAGACAGCATGTGTGGCCTGCAGAGTGATACTGCTTGGTACTGTAATTGTATCTAGTGTCCTAGGAGTGGGATACCTGGTAATCTCCCTGCTATGTGTATACAGTTACCAGTATGGCCATATGTGGCTGTTTGTAGTTTGATAGGCAGACATGTGGCCAGGGACAATATGGCCTGTCCAAGGCATGCATTGCAACCCTTGTACATTACACCACCTGCTCACCTGTGTCTGTCTACAGGGTGAAATTCTGCAGATACAGGGATCTGTGGGTGCGTGGATTATGTACTGTTCCAGCCTTGGTCTGACTCCATTGGACAACTGTTGTGATGTGTAAGTGCAGGTAACACCAGAATTCCAAGGGTATGTGGGGACGTTCATACATCCCCACACATATCTATATAAATGTTTATAACAGGGATGTCCCCTTAACTGTTGTGTGTGTGTACATTATTTAAATATGTTATTTAGATATACATGGAGAGTCTATGTATCGTACTTTATATAGCTATATATATATATATATATATATATATATATATATATCTTGTTATCATATATATATATATATATATATATATATATATATATATATATATATGCCATATACTGAAAGATACACAAATCAAGCATGAGGGGAATAGGGACAGACAGATATGTATACGTAGCTGTATGAATGTATGTACAGGCATTTTTCCACATAGCAGGTCTTTGGGCAGAAGAGGCAACAGACTTGGGCTCAAGTTAGCTAAGTGTAGGAGCATGCCCAGTGTGACTGCCAGTACTTACAGGATGACTTCAGGCCAGAGCTACCTGTACTCCACCCCAGGATTATGTGTGCTGCAGCTATTGGCTGCTGCACCTGTTACCACAGTACAGCACTTCCCTGATATTGTCTAAGGCATTCCTCGACTGTTTGCTATACTTAATATATGACTGATACCTCTCAACTGTACAGATATTCATAGAATGTCCAGAGTTTTGCCTCATATTTTTGGTCCATTTTTCATAAAATTGTGGTTTTCAGACATATTAGTGGCACATCATTAAAGATTTAAGTTAAAATATAATGACAGACATTTGAGTTTCAGACTTCATACACATCAGGAGATTCATGCTAGTGCAAGACCTGTTATTCTATCAACTGTCTATATTTATAATTGCAATATTTAAAACATATCCCTATTTTTGGACCTTTGCACCATTTTTATTCATGGCTTTGTCCAGATATCTTGCTCTAAGAGTTTGAGAGGTATGATGTGACTGGGGTACAGGATGTAACACCACACACGTGGTGATAGTCTGCATACCTCTCACTGTACAGTGGATATAAAATGTGTACACACCCCTGTTAAAATGCCAGGTTTTTGTGTTATAAAAAAATGAGACCACAATAAATCATTTCAAAACTTTTCCCACCTTTAATGTGACCTATAACCTGGACAATTCAATTGAAAAACAAACAGATCTGTTACGGGAAAAAAATATAAAAAATAAAAAACGTACAATAAGCTAGTTGCATAAGTGTGCTTGTTGTGTGGGAAAACACACTGTGTGTTTGCTGGACTGCCTATCTACTTGCTGGATCGCTCTACCACCCTCAATTGCGTACAATTCACCTGATCATGAGGTGATTTGCACACCACGGACACTTCCGTGTTGGTGCGCTCGTGCATGCCTCTCAGCTCTGTTTGCTGGATTGCAAACCTGCTTACTTTCGTGTGCCACTATGCCTGCATGGAAGGTAAGTCCATGTATGCTTTATTAAATTACCCCAAAGTGCATTGTTTAGAAATGATTCTGTTAAGGCAGCTAAGGATATGTGGGAAGAAACTAATCAAAATAAAATACAAAACTTGAAAAGCTGGAAACTACCAATTATCAATATAGATAGTAAGATACAAGCAGTGAAAATGTTTTTAGCTCTTTTAGTTTTACATAAGAGTTACACATATTTTTTATGAATAAGACAAGAAGTTGTGAATGACTATTAATCTCAAACTGAAAGATTTTATTTGGGACGTGAAGAGGTTAAGAGTTAAGTGGGATAAGATGATTTTCCACAAAGAACAAGGTGGTTTAGGATTGCCTAATTTGAAAGGATATTTTAGAGCTATGCACTTAAGGCTAATATACATATCTCATGCAGAAGGTTATAAAATGAAGTAGAAAGGGATGATGATGAAATGGATGAGGGGGGAGTAGGATTTTGCATGCAGGTCCTTAAGGAGAACTATCATACAGAAAGTTATATTCATAATGTAGCAGAATGTATTCTAAAAAATAAGCCAACACAAGAATGGAAAAAGTAGGTTTAACCAATGCAGACTGCCAAGTAGGCCTATAGAAAATAGGCAAGAGGGGGCTGAAATTTAGCAAAGAAGCAAAGGTATTTGGAGCAAATAACTTGGGGAAGAAAGGTAAACGATTGGGAATTAAGTTAAGCAGAGCTCTAGACTGCAGTTTAGAGACTGCCTACATCACTATGCATCTATAAGCAATGAGATAGGTATAGAAGAATGCTAAGGGAATGATCATCTGTGGTAGAATTTTTACTTAAGAATAAAAACTGCTGTTAAAATGAATAATTATTAGGGCATACTAAATACTATATGATGAGTATAAAAACAAGTCAGAGGAGGTTAGAAAAGATTGGGAAAAACAAGTGGAAAGGTAGTTTACAAAGGAATAATGGAAGCAGATTTGCATGGCTCCCAGTTATGCAAAAAAGTCCAAAAGGCTTAGGATTTTTGCATGAATGTTTCTGCATAGATATTTTTATATCCCACTCAGACTTCAGAAAATTTTCCACAGGTAGACCTCAAATGCTGGAGGTATGATTGGAAAGAGAAAGTCAAAAATGTTGGAAGAGCAAATGGTCATAACGGAAAAAAATGACTGTTTTTAGCTGAGATAAAGGATCTGAATTACCTCGACATATGAAGGCCGTGTTAAGTTTAATGGTACTGGCTGCCACAAAAGCAATTGCTAGAAAAAGGAAATCAAAATGTAAAATAATTGTAACTGAAATACTAAATATTTTAAAGAATATAAAAGGACCGAATGTGGGATCTTTAGAAAAGGGAGAGAGCAAATTACATAGAAATTAGTGGAATTTGTAGAATTATAGAAGGTTCCATTACAGCCCGCTTGGCTAAATTTGTGATGTAAAGTTAAAAACTTTGTCTTTATCGGGACCTGCAGTACTCAAGGATTCTTGCGACTTCCTTAGACAGTTGAAACCTGAATATTATAAAGATGGTTTATTATTTGTTACTTTAGATATAGTGGATTTGTTTGGGAGTATCCCTCATGATATAGGTCTTCAATGGTTGGAACAAGCAATGATTTCTGATGGTCACCTTTCCAGTAGTGATTTTAACACTTGTTTATTGTTAATGGAGCTTATTTTGAAAAATAATTACATGTTTTATGAAGGAGAGTTCTACAAACAAATTAGAGGTGTGGCTATGGGGGCCAAATGTGCCCCCACCTACGCTAATATTATTTTATCTTGGTGGGAAAACACATACGTGTGGAACAGTGAGTTTAAAAGTTGTTGGTCTCTTTATAAGCGTTTTTTAGATGACATAGTCATTTTCTGGACGGATACCATGGATAGGTTTTTTGATTTTTTGCATTATTTAAAAAGTACATCACAATTTTTGGAATGTACCCATAGTATTAATCTACATGAGTTAATTTATTTAGATGTACATATTACATTTGATGAAGGTAGATTTATTTCAAAAGTATATAGAAAAAACACCTTTTCAAATTCATACTTACATTTCACCAGTGGTCGCCCTTTTTTCAAAAAAAGAACCTTATAAAAGGACAACTAGTTAGAATACGCTGTATTACGTCTACTGACAAAGACTTTTACAATGAATGTAAGTTTGTGTGTCAAATGTTTTTAGAGACAGGTTATCCCATTCAGTTAACTGAACAAGTTACAACAGAGGTCAAAAATGGCAGAGCAGGTAGATTTGCACCTATATTAGGTGTGGATGTTATTGGTGATGTTCCTTGTAGTCAATCCAATATTCCAAGTGAATGTCAGTCGGCTTATGTGTTAGATTTTAATGGAGATGTAGGCATTGTTAGGAATATTACTACTAAAGAGTGGGAGAAATTCAAGGAAATTTCTGATTTGTCACCCCTTTTTAGGAATGCATTAACTTTTACATATAGAAAAGAAAGGAACTTTAAAAATCGTTTTGAATATGGTAGTTCCTGTATTAACCATTTCAACACTACTAAAGTAGGGACCTTTAAATGTGGTGCATGCTCTCAGTGTCCCTTTCTCATTAATACTTCTTCTCTAGAATTAAGTGTTAGGGACAGAACTCTTTCAAGTAAATGCTTTGCCAATTGTAACACCAGTCGAATTGTTTATCTTGCTTTATGCAAGATATGTAATTCATTTTATACAGGCAAGACAGAAAGGAAATTAAGAACACGTATTTATGAACATATGTATGAAATAAGTAAATCCATCTCTAATAATGCTTTATTTCGACATAAGCCTAATTGTCCCCAAGCTTCTTTCGTGTTTTTTGTTTTAGAAGTAGTTCCCTAAGGAAATCAGAGGGGGTATGTGGGAAACAAAACTGGAGTATCGTGAGCTTTATTGGCAAATTGTTTTAGAAGCCACGAAATTTCCAGGTTTAAATGACATGTTGTCTATTCTTCCAGTTTTAAAAATAAGATCAGCTAAGTTGTAATGAACTTTGCAGTCCACTAGAGGGCATTTATGCACCATATTTTATAAATTGATTGTAACACAACATTAATTATTTATTATGTTATTATTTGGGTACATATTAAATAATGTGTATGTTAGGGTTATGTATCTCGTCACTAATTCTTCAATTTTTAATTTTTAGTATAAAACAAATTGTTTCACAGTTTTATAAAAAAGTATTAAGAGTTCATGTTTTAAAATTTGCATATTCATGAGATTTAGACATGCATATTCATGGTTGGAATTGATTAATTGATAAGTAGTTCCGATTGGTTCTTATTTCAAACCACTAGTTTAAATGTAATATAAAATGAGTTCTTTGTAATTTCCCTCCTTTTTACATCTGATGAAGTGTGAACGAAAATGTATTGGAGATATTTACAGCGTTAGTGTATTGTGTGTATTCCTGCAGGATCTGTACAATAAACCTTTATTCCTCCAACTTGTACCCTATACCCCTATAACTTATATAAACTTTGATATTGCCATCCCTCAGAGAAAAGGAATATTCTGAGAAATGGCCACATTGGACTTAATATATGTCGGCCATTCACTCTCCATGTTTTGGGACTGGATCTATTGAGTTCTGATATTTCAAATGGTTACCAAGATAAAGCATTATACATTATCATGAACTGTGAATAAAAAAATTAAAAGGGATACATTTATAATTAAATGACCAAAGACTTTTCTAAATTATTTCCAAAGTAGGTGTAGAATTTGATCATATTTGTCATACATAAGAAAAATAAGCTTTCTTAAAATTTTCTTTAACACTCATCATTTTACCTTGTAAAGTTTGAATTAATTTGTTTTACTTTTTGAGTTATTTTGAGTAATGAGAACAAAAGTTAACATTTTTCAGAAATAGACTTAGGAATTGATTTAATGTAAGTAAGCATCCCTTAGATAAGGATAATTTTATTCTTAATTGTTCTGATGAACTTGATTTGATGAAGACTGTGCCCTATATATTAAAATGTTTTAATAAGATAAACTACATAGACTGAGCATTTTATTGCTTAGTTGAAAATTGGGATTTAAATGTATAGGCTAAAAGAATATGGCACAAAAGGTCTAAAGTTTTAACACTTTTTTGAAAGGATATAATTAGATTTATGATTAATTTATTAATTTTAAGGATTTTTCAGTGTTTGGTGATTTAGACAATATAAGGACTGTACATTGTGACTGGCTTTATTTTCGCACCAATTTGACTATATTTTTACCGAAAGTGGCTATGATGCCCACCACTGTTGACAATATGTGACAGCCACCACTATGTGTTATCCCCACACTGGACCAGTAATCAAGGAGCCTGAATCCTCACCATTGACACTGGAGAGGGATGTGCACTTGGAATACAAATGGATATACTCAGTATTTACAGATGCAAACCTCTCTGCATCAAGTACAATATTCTTTAAGAGCACACAGGGACCATACTCAGCCTGGGGTCTGGATGTCTCTATATCTGCCTCCCTCCAGATCCTCAGTAAGACTCCCCCACTAGTACAGCTATAAGGTTAGGTCCTCAGCTGATTGTCCAAGCCTGTTTCATGCCCCTGCCCCAAGCAGCTGACACACACACTCTTTAAGATTTAATTTTCACACATGGACACCTGGGAAAGGCTGGCACTGATTATCTACTCTACCAACTTTGCCCAGACTATATGGTAGTTATCACTGCCACCAGTCTGTTACTATAAGGCTCTTAAAAGGATATCCTATTCTGCTGTGTAATATTAATGGTAATACAAATGGTAGTAGTTCACCAAGATGGCCAGGCCTTCTGGAGTGGCCCACACAGTGTGACCAAATAAATATAAGTACCCTTAAAGGTTAGATACTCTCTACATGAACCAGAAACAATAAAAGTTTTAAATTTAGATACAACCATGGCCAGGAACCAACACAATGGGGTTCCTTTTCATACTTATGACGTTTACATTTGTGATACTGAAGGAATCATTTATGGTTTGCAGTGTTATGTGGTCTAACTTATACCGGAGAAAGTAAATGGACATTTAAAACAAGACTACAAGAACACGTCAGAAATATAAGAAATAAAAAAAATAAAAAACTGAAAGCCCTATTGCACAACATTTTGCAGAATTTCATGGATCGGATCCTAGTAGTTGAAAGATAACAATTTTAGAGAAGGCATCATTAATTTTTATTTAGAAAATGTATATAAAAGGAAGTTAATGTATAAGGAAGCTATTTTTATTCTTAAATATAATACCTTATATCCCTCAGGTCTTAACTTGGACTGCAATTGGAGATTGTTAATTTAATTGATTTTTTTATTGGATAATTGTTTTATTGGTGACTACATCTAAATGTATTTGTATGTATGGTTTTAGTATTCCTTGAGGGTTTTTGTATTGGTTACTAGTCGTGGTTGTATCTGTTTTTATTTTCTTTTTTGATAGTAGTTTTAAAAAGTTTTAAATATATTTAATAATAAATAATAAAAGAACATGAAAGCCACAGAGTTTGGATCACAGGAAATACTGAAAATAACATTGAAGGACAGATTCATACAAATAAAGAAAAACAATCCCTAAACTAAACGTCACTATATTCCTGACTGAATCTAAAAGTATTTTACTGTCCCCTAGTAACTTATTTGGGCAAGGCAAGATGAAATACACGTGCAGTCTTTCTAGTCAGGTTCCCAAACAGAATACTCTATATTCTGAGATTACTCCCTGTAAAATATAATATCCAAGATGACTTGCAGAATGACCTCATCTGGTTACCTAACTCTAGGTTCCCACACTATATCCTTTTGAAGTTTGAGACAAGACTTTAACAGACTGTTACAATATACATTTAGAGCTTTTATGGCAATGCCTAGGAGCTAGAAACATTTACAAGACCCCCCCCTCTTTACAAAAGCTAACAGATAATGGCTTCTCCCAGACCTACCATCTATGGGCCTACTCAACACTGTGGGGTTCCATTTAATGATTTAACAGCTCATTTAAACTTCCCTTATTTTTCCTTAAAATAAGCCGGATGATTAACCATTGCTGTGCCAGTATCTTCTATTAAAACATATACATTTAATTCAGATACCATAATACATGTACATTTCTCTTAATATCTGTAGGTTGCCCTGTTGATAGATTTTAACACAATTAACACAAGCAAAGCTCACAAATACATTTTCAGCACAAATATCTGCACAAATCAGTTTGATATATAAATGACATAAAATTATTTACAAAATTCCAGCTAAGCATACTTGTCCCTTTCATGGCTGGCAGTACCTCCTGCCGTCACATTGGTGACCAAGTCTTATCTTTGTAGTTAAAATTAATAATTCTTAAATGTCTACTAGAGTTGATGATTAAGTAATACAGAAATAAATCAGGGCAAGTGAATCCAAGAGGTTAAGATTTTCAATAACAAGCATTTAAACCAGTTATAAAGGGTAACACAATAAAGTGTGGCGGAAGGGGTGACATGTTTTTACACAACATCAAGGTAGCTATGGATGTGGACTCCAGTGGTGTAAACAAAAAAAGGAATGGTGGTTAATGGGGAAAAAGACAAATAGTATTATACAATGGATAAGGATAACAGATGTCAGTAAAATAATGGAAAGTAAACGGGCTCCCATGTCCACATTCTCAGCAAACAGCTACCTAAACTGTTGGAACTGATGAAGAAACAGTCCCTTAATTGAGTGACACTAACAGAACAACATCGATAACACAAGCACATTTTGCTAAGAGGTATTTTGTACATGTAAAGGCACTGGGTAGTGGTGCTGCGGAAGTGTTGTCGCTTCACAGCAAGACGTTGTCTCGTTCGATTCTCAGCTCGACCGTTTTCTGTGAGGAGGCATGCGTGAATGGGCATGCCTTCGTTGAAGGTTGTGCATCAGGGCTGGTAACTCAGCACGTAAAAATCCACTACCAAACATTAGCGGACCGAAGTTCCGCTGTGGCGAACCCTAAGCCGAAAGATACAACAACAAAGGCACTGCTACACAATTTATAAAATGGACAAAGTGGATAAAATACATTGAAGCATACCGTGAGTATTCTGGAAGGAATGATTGCATGTACGCCAAGAAGTTCTATAGCAACCAAGGTGTATGTACAAAGCTACTTGGCCTTTCAGAAATCAGTATCGGCAATCTAGTAGTATGGAGGTGTGACTTGTGCTAATGTGTGACCTACTCCATGGCCAAACTCCCAAGCATGGTCATGCAAGATGGATAGCTTACTTGTACTCTTGGTAGCCTAATCCCCTGCATTGGATCAACCTGGAGTTTTTGGCTGGTTAGCTGTAGTTGTAGCCAGATGTTCACTAGTCAAGCTTAGTTGCAGGAAATTTGTATAGGCTGAGCTAATGGTGGACTTCTACTTCTGTGCCAAAAATTTAGAATGGCTTTTGATAAAAAAGTTCTAATTTTGTTTATTGCACTTTTTATTAAATGCAGTCAGATGCTCACTTAAAAAACAGTGCTTATAAAGTCATTATACCTTTGGAAATATCACCTTTTTGAAAAGAAAAAAATATTTCTTTTAAATTGGTATCCCTTTTATGTGCATTTACACTTCTTGTGCTGTTAAGCCTATGGTTTATATATCTGGGTCCACCTTGTAGAAACAGAAATCTGGTGAAAGCATTGCTTGATACACAAATTTACTTGCAAAGCATAAAAGTTATTTTTAAAGAGATGAGACAATGCAAGCTACACCAGAAAAAGACAGGTAGACCACAGAAATTATGCATCTAGAACTTCTCATCACTGACGATGAAAATACACAAAAAGAAAGGCAACTATGTTTTCAAAATGACAAAAAAATGGACGCTGCTCTTAAGGTATTTTAATACACCAAGTAAATATTATAAATCTTGACTGCAGCCATACCTAAAATGATCATCCTTTAATGAATAGACAGCCTTCAGGAAGTTACACAAGAAACGTCTTGTGCCTTCCACTTTCAAATCAGGAGGGTTGTCACAGCAGGAAGTTAGTATCCATTTGGGAACAAGTGATTAGCAGGCCATGTGGTTAACTTAAATATAGACTAAATCTGTTCCAAAGGCTCAGAACTAATGATTTGAGGAGCATGAAGCACTGCCTTAGAAACACACTTTTAAGCAGGACAGTTGTACAGAAACAGACAAATATGAAAAGGAACACACCAGATAATTGCCCATGAAATGGCATTTACAAGAATACAGAAGCCAGAATGTGAATACACACAAAACTGGAAACAGCAATAATGAAGGAAAGCATGTTTAATATACAATGAGCTAATACATC
Source organism: Protopterus annectens (assembly GCF_019279795.1). Lineage (NCBI taxonomy): Eukaryota > Metazoa > Chordata > Ceratodontiformes > Protopteridae > Protopterus > Protopterus annectens. The sequence continues at coordinate 1,571,592,637 of NC_056741.1, forward strand.
TGTAAACAAGAATCATTAATTTTAATGTATGGTGCTGTAATTCCTAAAGAAATGAATGGAGTGAAAAATGAAATTTGTCAAGCATTCTTAAATGAATTAGATTTATTAAAGGAATACACATATGTATGTGTTGCCAAGTTCTTGCAGAATGCACTTCTCACTTTTTCTAATTGTTACGGGATTTGACATTTATTCGCTGTAAGGAATGTGCTAATAATTAATTGTTTCTTCACTCTGATAGCTGGTGTGATTAATTGGTTAGCTTTAAATAAGGTTAGGAATTTTTGACTTTTAAAAATTGCAAAACAGCAGAGTCCGAGGTACGAGTTACTAAAAATAAAGCTTTTCAGCAGTTTTACATGAAAATAACTTTATTGAAAATTTGCAACAACTACAATTGTAACACTAGCAACATAAAAATTAAAACTGAGTATTACACAACATTATTGCTTTGGATATTTATTCACCGCTCCGAGTTTTAAACTGTTTTATGTTAAATATCAAGTTGTTTCAGGAAAAAGATAAACCTAACATCTTCTAATTATGTATTTAGGGCATCAGACCAGAAATATTATGTATATGTATATGTATGTACATGTATATATGCATATAAATATATATACACACACTTATATATATATATATATATATATATATATATATATATATATATATATATTGACTATGTGTATATAAATTCCCCTAGACAGTGAGCTTCACAAGACCTAACCAGTTTTAACATGCAACATATTTCTTTACTCCCATAAATTCATCTAAGGAAAGTTAAAGTGTATCAGATTTTTCTGTAATCTTACTGCTCATGGAATCTAGTACCAAACCCCCCTACTGCATTTCCTCATGAACCAGCTAAGTGATCGCTTCTTACTATTCAGTTTCCCCTCAGTTTTATCACATATTACTAACTAGCATCTATTGTGCCTTCTAGATGTATTTCTACTTCACATAAGTAGCTCTTAACGAATCACCACACTCTTTGGAACTGGCTTCTTTAACTGAAATACTTATCTCATAGCAAAAGACAACAAATGAAATGACAAGAGGTGGCATTTGCAAAGGTTACTGTGAGGGGTAAGACTCTCTTACCCCTCATGGTAACCATTTCCAATTCAAAGACATGCCTATCTCAGTGCTGTACCATAAAGATTGCAGCACTACTGTGGTCTGCTTCTAGGGCCCACCAGAAATGCTAATAAGGCATTCTGTGGGGGTGTCCTATGCTAACTAGCCATCTTTAATTCCCCACCCCCAGAAATACCTATAGTAAGACATTTATGTAGCCAAGTAATTCAGTGAATCAGCTGGCCATGTTAATGAACATGGTCAAAAGTTTGCATTCACTCAATACTTCAAGTAGGTCAGATCTCCTTACAGCTGGGAGTTTAGCAGCAAGGCTGTGGTATAAATGGTGTGTGTGTGTGTGTGTGTGTGTGTGTGTGTGTGTGTGTGTGTGTGTGTGTGTGTGTGTGGTGGGGGCTGTCTTGCATAGACTAACAAGCATATCCTGTAATATTGGGGGGAACACTAACCACCACAGTTATTCTATATCATGCCCTAAAGGTGCATTTTACAGAATGAAAGCTGTGGGATGAGGAGCACAGTAGACACCAAGAGTACTCTAAAACGTCTTCAAACACTATACCATCAACACTCAAACTGCTGTTTCGCATAACTTCAGTCCCATTGGACACCTGAGACACTTTCATATATTACCTCAAGTCTTTAAAAACAAAACAAAAAAAACCCAAAAAACAAATAAACAAACAAGAGAAACAAGTTAAAGTAAAATGTGTTTGTGTGTGTGTGTGTGTGTGTGTGGGGGGGGGGGGTCCACCAGTAAATACCATGGATACCTTTATCATATTACCTTGACAATTACTGCTCTTCACATGAAAACACATCTAAACCGAAACAACAGTATTCACTGTCATCAGCAGCACCATGATAAGTAAACCATACAAAATGATTAGCTATCATCATGGATGACTAGTTGAAGTTTGACTACCATGTATTATAAGTGGTTAAAAAACTCAAAAACTAGGTACATTATTAAAAGCCTACCACACTGACATAGCCAGAAGATGAATAGCCTCTACTTTCTTACTGTCACCTCTCCTCTATGCTGCCCCAATCTTCACTAAACTTCAAGTCTTGCAATAGTCCATACTAGAGTAATGTTATAATAAAATAGCCAAATCTACAGTAAACATATAACAATAGAACACACTACTGCCTAGCTCTTAGAGAATTAAACTGGTTAGAACTACCACATCACCTAGCAATTTCTCAGTTAACTACAATCCACAGACTTCTCTATAAGCCAAAAAATACCCAGCCTTTAACAAGTTAATGTAACACTACTCCCCCAGTAGAATTTTACTAACTGGAGAAAAATCAGTAATCACTATAAGCAAATAGTGTAACTAAACTATAGAACCACATCCCACTACCACTGAAATCCATTTGGAATGCAAATTCATTAAAAACAAAACTAAAACATTGCCTATCAAATCAATTGATCTGCTCTTGTGTAGTTCCAGGATGAATGCCAGTGATATCTTTTGAATGTTATTAGCCACAACCAGGCTTCACTAATTCCTGAATAGTTTTCTTCCAGCTATATGCATACTTATGTGACGCTGCTCACCTCCCTTTATACTTCTAAACAAAACCTTATGATAGCCATATACATAATTGCCCCTGAACTTGCTTTACACCCCACCTCTTAGTAGCAATACTAAGATTTTCTGTCCTACCTAGTTACATAGCTCACCTCCATTTCTTTGAATTTGTAAGCACTAATCACAAGATCTATTATCTAGTTAACAAACCCACTAATACACCTCTTCAGATGCAAAGTGTTCAACATCTACTAATGCATAAGTATTGCTTATACTTTAATAGCTCACTCTACTTTCATACACATGTAATTTAATCAGAAAATGTGTTTAATTGTTAATAGGTTCATAGGTGTTTCCTAGGCTAATGACCACAAGGGCCTTTTTAAGCCAGTCATGCATCCCAAATCTCTGACAAGTTCTGGTACCCTTGATAAATGTAAGCAGGGGCATTGGAGGTGAAACATTTACAACAGGGGCCTGGGAAATAAACCATTTCCAGGCTACCTGTATCCATTAGAGAGACAGGTGACAGACAAGGGATGAATTTCCAGTTACCCATAAGATTGTTCAAGTTACACTTAAATTGGGTTATGAAGGAACTCTTCTTCACATGGATGGGGAGCCTGTTCCAGAGACGAGGAATTCTCTGGGATACATACCCTTCTCTCCAGCTGGTCCTATTTATATCATAGGCAAGATTTAAGTCTTTAGCAAGGGTTATTCTGGTGCTGTTTGTTTTGCAGATATGCAAAAGGTCCATCAGAGTGAAGTCTGGCAAAGCCTTGTTTTCCAGGTATACAGCTCTTCACATAATACAGGGATAGGGCCTTTAGGCAGTCTGCACTGGACATGTTACTTACATCCTGTATTCTATTAGTGAGGAACATCTGTGGAGATTCCAATTGTTGGATATGCCTGGCTAGGTATATACTAAAGGGGGCACTGTACTCAGTGATTGGTCTGATGAATGCCAAATGCAGTGGAACAATGACTTCCTTGGATCTAGATGCCATATTTTCATTTATAAGTTGTGCAACATTGAGTGATTTTTTTTCACTACTGTAGACATGTGATGGTCAAAGGCTAGATTACTGTCTATGTGTGTCCCTAAGTCCCTGACTATTGGGTCAGCTCTTAGAGGTGTGTTGTCAATATGGTAGTTACCAGGGGTGGATCACTTCCCAAAGAATACTATTATACATTTGTTGGCATTTAGTTTTAGTGCATGGCTCTGACTCCAGTTGTTTGTCTGTGTCAGTCCTTCCTGGAGAACATTTATGTCAGTGTGAGATTCAATGACAGCTCCTAATTTGAAATCATCTGCAAATTTTGTCAGCCAGAGGGCAATGACATTGGCCTTGACTTCAGGGAAGTGGGAAGCAAATACCAAAAAGTAGCAGTCCCAGGACCAATCCCTGAGGGACTCCACTTGTGCTGGCCTTTTTGTAGAGGTGGACTCCCCAATCCTAACTTCCTGGGTCCTGTTTATGAGCCAGTTGGCTATCCATTGAGTGACATAAGAGTTTGTACCTAACCTCTTAAGTTTGTCAACAATGTCCAAGTGGAATATTGTGTCAAATGCCTTGGCCAGGTCAAGGCAGACAGTGTGAACGATTTTGCCCTCTTCCATTGCTTTGGTGACCATCTCAAAGAGCCCTTGATGAAACCAAATTGGGTTTGGGCAAATGCAGTGTCTGGAGGTTTACTGTGTCATTATTGGTCATTTCCATGATCATTCTTTCCATGGCTTTACATACAAGACTAGAGAGACATCTGGGTCTGACGTTTCCAGGGTCTGTAGAGGGCCCACCTTTGTGCAAAGGGATGACTGCTGCTGTTCTCCTTTCATGAATCATGAAGCCTGTTTGGAGGCTACAGTTAAATTGCAATTCCAAAAGGCCTGATAGATCATCATAGCTACTTAAAAGGCATCCTGTGATATTGTCTAGACCCACTGATGCAGTGTTCTTAGCCTTAGAGAGCATTAAGGACCTGTTTACTACTGATAGCAGGGAGTTATATTTGATGGTATATCCTGAGGGAAGTTTGAGGGGAAGAGAGGGGCAACATTGCAGCTGAATTTGTTGGCCAGTAGGTTTTTCTATATTGTCTGGCTTAGTACAGGTGGCTCCATTTCCAATGAGCGTTTCGCACATTTGTCTGCTACCTTTGAGATTGTGGACATAGCCAAAGAATGCTTTGTGGTTGTCCTTGGCCTGGGAGGCCAAATTTACCTCAAATTTGGTATTGATAAACATTATCTGTCCTCGAAGTCATTTGTTTAGTTTGATGAGAGTGCTTTTATCTTGCTGGGTGCTGCACCTTCTAATTGTTGCCATGATTTTCTCCCTTCTGTTATACAGCCTATTGATTTTTGTGATTCCACCAGGGTGGCTTGTTTTTTAATTTAATTTAGTACTCCTTCCTGGTGGTGCCAATATGCAGCTATTAACATGCATGTATAGGGTTTATGTGAACAGTTCCGCATAGGCAGCAGTGTTCTCAGGGTTTATGGGGGCTTGGAATTTTGACAGGTGATAACAACAGCAGGAAGTTAGCCTTAGAGTAGTTCATGAATATCCCAGTTCATCTGGGGTTCCAGGTTTTATTTTTACTTCAAACTAAACCATTTTGTGGTCTGACCTTACCAGACAAGTCATTACACTAGGGGGTGTACAGCACTTCTGTATATTATTGAGGACCAGATCCAGTTTGGTTGCACCTCTGGTTGGCGTATTGACAATCTGGTCCAGGGAGTTTATGTGTATCATTTAATGTCTGTTCATGTATATTACTGAATGTATGATCAAAAACATCTGTAGTATGTTAGTGATTTTCTCCCTAGGATTCTACTGAAAAGTGTTTTTTGACTAAACCCATTCTGACAAACCCAGTAAACAAAATCTAAATAAAGAAAATAAAATAAATCAACCCCGGATTCTCTATGCCTTGCATGGTGTGCAAGATCGGTGCAGGAGCTCTAGCAGGCAATATGCCTGCCATGTGATGCAGGAACAGCCTGCAGGGGCGTGCATGAGCGCAGCTGCACTAGTCCTGCATGGACTTAGCCCGTGTATGCAAATCACCCCATTTGCAGGAGAAATCCATGCAAATGAGATGATTTTGTGATCCAGGAAGCTTGCAATTGGCCGTGCAGGACTAGTGCAATCTGCAGAAATGTACTCTTTAGAGTACATTTCTGCAGACTCCAAAACAGAGCTGTGACAGCCCCAAATAAAAGCTGCATATCATGTAGTAAGCATGCCAATGGCCAAGTATAAGGTCATTGGCATTGCAAACAGTGAAAAACATACAAAAATAAACTTTTATTTTTTTTAGTCGATCTTGGCGGTTTAAGCGTAGGGCAGTGGCGCGCAAATGGGATCGGGGAGAAAATAACACAACATACCTAAATTAAGCATTCTAAATAAAATCAGTATACTGCCATGCAAGTCAATGGCAGGCAGAAGACAACATGGCCAGTGAGTAGTGGTCGCTAAGGGGGGAGGCTTAGTGTGAAACATGTAACTATGCATTAGCAGACAATCCTATGCAAATGAGGGGAATGATAGTGAATCCCAGTTTCCCCCAGCATGTGAGTCAGGTCCCAACAGTGTAAGAGTAGGAATAGCTTGGTGCAAGCCTAGGAGTTAGTTGACATCATGGGTGTGTGTGTCAGGCATACTGTAAGCAGACTGAAGCCCTGTGGCTCGGGTTTGCTCCTAGCTGGGGGTGTGTCTGAATCTGCCTAGAACTCTTTACATTGCCTAAGTGGGTGTGCGTGGCACGCATCGGGTTGTAAAGGAAGAAAAAAAAAGTTAAACCAGGAAATAGCAGTGCTGTGCACATTTGAGCATTCTGTTTGTGTGGCACGCCCCCGGGCTTAAACAGGAAGGCAATGGGAAGGGAAAACAGCAGTAGGAAGGTAATCAAGAACTAGCATACCTGGCAGGTGAAATGTATCAGAATCAGCCAATTACACAAGCAGCAGAGCAGCCCAGCCCAGAACACTACTATAAACTATGCAAACACCTTCACCTCTGGTTTATCCCACACTCTACACCACCACTGTAAACAAGCGGGGAACTTTTAATACTCACAACAGTAAAATGATAGGGGCTGCAATAGCTATCATACAACTTGTGGAAGAGGCTGAGGGTGGTGAGGATTTGAATGCTGTCCACCAACCCACAGTGAGGAGACGGAGAAGAGTGTACAGACCCAGGGTAACCTACCAGGGGCTACATGAGCTGGAGATAGTGGAGCACTATAGGGTGGACAGGGACCCCCTACAGCAAATTGTTGAGCTGTGCCAGCCACGCCTGACTCACAGAACTAACAGAAGGGAATGCATCCCAGTGGATACCAAGGTATATGTAGGCCTAAGAATACTAGCTGCAGGTACCTTCCAAAGGCCAACTGGGGATATGATGGGGATCTCACAGGCATCAGCATCCAGGGTGCTCCACCAGTTCCTAGATGCCATGTCAGCACATGTCGGTGTGCATGTATATTTCCCCAACACCCATGAGGCGTTGGCCAACAATATGCAACTGTTCCATCAAATAACGAAATACCCTGAGGTAGTGAATGCTATAGACAGCATGCACATATGCATCAAAGCACCACCTGATGAGCGGGGCAGGGTCTACATCAACCGCAAGGGCTTCCCCTCCATCAACTGCCAGTTCATGTGCGATTCCCAGGGCATAATAATGAATGTGTGTGCTGGCTGCCCTGGAAGCTATCATGATTCCCACGTCTGGCATCTGACGCAGCTGTACCAGAGATTTGCCAATGGTGACATCCCTGACGGTCACCTAGTGGGGGATGCTGGATACGCACTGGAGCCATGGCTGATGACACCCATCAGAAATGCACACACACCCGAATAAGAAAGAGCTCCATAATGAGGCACACGCACAGACCAGAATTATAGTAGAGTGTATGCTTGGGATGCTCAAGTCACGGTTCCAGTGCCTGGACACATCCGGTGGAGCCTTGCATAACTCATCAGCTACATGTACCCAAATTGTCCTAGTATGTGCCATGCTACACAATATGATCTTGCGGAAACAGCTGCAGCAGGAACAGCACGAGGCAGGGCCACACAGCCCCACACCATTGCCAAGGTCTGCACAGGCACAGAGTGACTCAGAGGAGGAACAACCTGAGCTTGCCCCAGTAGGCAGAAGGAGGCGTGCCCAGTATGCCCTGGCCTTGGCAAAGAGGCAACGCATAGCACATACACTGACACAGGAGGGACCCAGGGAATAACACCTCTCTCTGACTCTCACATACAGTAAAAGGGATGCCAAACATGATACTACCTGTGCTCAACCATGTGTAGGGAGTGTACTATGTGCATCTGACATAGGCAGCCCTGCAGCACCACCCTCAATACTGGGACACTCACAAGGAAAGTGACTCACACATGCCAGTCAGGGGGGTTCACATACCCAGCAACAGTCACCGCCAGCAGAACAGGTGTAGACGAACACAAACAAAGGCTGTGCTATGGCCTTTGAATGATGCCTATGGGTAACCTCCCCCCAGGCCTACACAGACAGACTACAGCAGGTCAGGCAGTGGGATGTCAGTTCTGAAGGGTAGGACGTCTGAAACTAATATGTAGGTAAATAAAAGCTAAGATCTGTAGTACACTGGTATGCCTCTTGGCAGCATGATAGGTAATACTACAGAATGAAATGGAGTACCTGACATACCAGTACAGTTATACCAGATGTATACAAGTGTCAGGTGTACCCCCCATCCTACTTAGACATGCAGTAGCAGTCAGGTGTGCCCCTCCAAACCTGTGTAGAAATGTAGAAATAGTCAGGTGTGCCCCCCCCCATCCTACGTAGTAATGTAATAACAGTCAGGTGTGCCCCCCCAATCCTGTGTAGAAATGAAGAAATAGTCAGGCATGCCCCCCTACCCTATGCAGAAATGTAGCAACAGTCAATGCCACATGATCGATGGATACCCTGCAGAGACAGCATGCTACCTGTAGGTGTACAACACAAAGGTCAGCACTGCAGTACAAACTACCTGGACTTGATCCATACATTCAATATAGATGGGCATACTGGGCATGCTCACACACTTAAACACATGAAGACCATGTCTGCAAACACCAGTGGCTCAGACATATCTGGCAGTCGCAGATATTAGTGCAGACACTCCTCATTATGCACCACTCATGCTTTGCACGCACAGTGGATAGTAATACAGGCATATATGTAAGGACAACACACTAGAATAGGCCAAAGGCAGACATACATAGATGTCTGGAAGAGGGTGACTGTGACAAGGAGCCATCTAGGCCTGTTCCACCCAGCACACAGCCAAAGGGCCACAACCACACGAGGGTCAGATGTCACTCACTGCAGATACTAGCCACCAGTATCTGTCAGCATTACATATTATGTGGTGCATGTGCTGGCTGTGCAATATGACTGTACAAGGAAGTAGTCATCTAGTAGCTGTATATACATACCTGTGAAATATGACCCTGTTTGTGCCCGCATGTGGCGTGGCAACCCCTAGATGAATGGGTTATGGCCCATGCACACACACTGCCCTCCCCATAGCCCTACTGTGACAAACATGCTGAGGTCATCCACTGTGAAATACACCTTTGGGGAATTGTAGCCCAATAATCTCTGTGGCACGTCTCATAACTGTGTAGTACTATAGTGCGATAAACTAGGTAGGTCGCTGTTCCAATCCCAGACATGGCAACTGTGTGTGTATGTCTGTCTGTGTAAAGAGCAATGCTTTTTAGGGTGGTCACACTCCCTACAATTGAAATACTCTACTTTGGTAAGGCTGCTAATGTCATCCACCTAGAAATACACCTCTGATAAGGTTATAGCCCAGTAATCTCCGTAGCTCGTCCTGTAACTGTGTACTGCTGTAGTATGATAAATTAGTTAGGTAGGAGTTCTAATACCTGACTTGGCAAGTATGTGTGTGTGTCTGTCTGACTTTGTCTGTGTAGATAGCAATGCTTTTTAGGGTAGTCACATTCCCTACAATTCAAATGCTCTACTTTGGCAAGGCTGCTGATGTCATCCCCCTAGAAATACACCTCTGGGAAATTTGTAGCCCAGTAATCTCCATAGCACGTCCTATAACTGTGTACTGCTGTAGTATGATAGATTAGTTAGGTAGGAGTTCTAATCCCTGACTTGGCAAGTGTGTGTGTGTGTGTGTGTGTGTGTGTGTGTGTGTGTGTGTGTGTGTGTGTGTGTGTGTGTCTGTCTAACTCTGTCTGTGTACAAAGCAATGCTTTTTAGGGTAGTCACACTCCATACAATTCGAATGCCCTACTTTGGCAATCCTGCTGATGTCATCCAATGTGAAATACACCTTTGGGGAAGGAGTTCTCCAGTAATCCTCGTGGTGCATCCTATAACTGCTCCATGCTGTAGTGTGATATATATTCCTCTGTTATGGGTTCTATACCCACGCATGTCAGTTGTGGATGTTTTGTATGTGTTTCACTGTCTGTGTAGGGAGCTATGCATTTTAGCCTAGCCACACTCACTACAATTCGAACGCCCTACTTTGGCACTCCTGCTGATGTCATCCAATGTGAATTACACCTTTGGGGAAGGAGCCCCCCGTAATCCCCTTGGTGCATCCTATAACAGCTCCATGCTGTAGTGTGATATAGACCTCTGTTAGGGGTTCTATACCCACACATGTCGGTTGTGGATGTTTTGTGTGTGTTTCACTGTCTGTGTAGGGAGCAATGCATTTTAGCCTAGCCCCACTCACTATAATTTAAATGCCTTACTTTAGCAATCCTGCTGATGTCATCCAATGTGAATTTCACCTTTGGGGAAGGAGTTCTCCAGTAATCCCCATGGAAAATCCTATAACAGCTCCATGCTGTAGTATGATATACACCTCTGTTAAGGATTCTATAACCACACATGTCGGTTGTGGATGTTTTGTGTGTGTGTTTCACTGTCTGTGTAGGGAGCAATGCATTTTAGCCTAGCCACACTCACTACAATTCAAATGCCCTATTTTGGCAATCCTGCTGATGTCATCCAATTTGATATACACTTTTGGGGAAAGAGTACTCCAGTGATCTCCATGGTGCGTACTATAATTGTGTAGTGCTGTAGTGTAACAAAACTAGTTAGGTAGGAGTTCTAATCCCAGACATGACAGGTGTGTGTGTGTGTGTCTGTGTTTGTAACTTGTATCCTGTGGGGAGGTGGTGGTGAGTGTGTAACACCTGCGCCCAATCTAGAGTGGGATTTGCATATCTCTTATATGGTGGCCCTAGTATATATCACAATGTCCACCATACAGGGATAACAGCTGTGAAACAGCTGAGGGTCTGGGGTGCAAATCCATACCCATCCATGTGACATCAAGGTCAGGCAAACACAGTTAGAAACCCCAGTATTACCCAGAGCACACTCTCAACCCATGTCTCATACACACACACACTTGCCTAGGCAACAGTTAATATGTTGGTAGTGCACTGCATATTGCCCACTGATAGAAATTAAGGAGTGACTGCAGTGGGCTACAGAGGGCATGGCACCCTGTCCATCTGTCCAATAGGTATGTACATGCAGACAGTGCACCTTACCCATGTTCCCCACTGGACACCTGCAACACCTGTGGTGCCATCAAATGTGACCCACAAAGGACCTACCATGCCTGAAAAAAATGCCCTGTACGGACAGATGCCACTGACACCAGGGAATGCTGTTAGCATGCTATCAATGTAGGTGCAGGGTAAACCTGCTGTCCATTACCAGTTCCTGCCACAGGAGGCCAAGACTGGCACATCTGATGATAATCTGTGTACACAACATGGGCCAGACACCCCAGGTACAGTTCCACATGTCACTGTACATGCATGTGGGAGGTGTGCACATCCCAGACACCGTCCATGTCATGGACTAAGGAACACATACATGGCAAGCAATGCACAGCATTGGCCACACGCAATAGTCACCCAGGTGACTGGATGGTGGATACAATACCCACCTGTGTGGGCAAATCCAGAAACTACAGCCCTGAGCCACAATGCAGACCATTGACATGGGCCTGATGCCAAGGTATACCCGTCACCTAGCCTTGTATAGCCATCTGGCACAGTTGACCGCCACACACTCATGTAGAAATGCACCCATGCATGTCAGTACTGGCATCCTGTGTGTTTGTGTGTGTGTTGTATGATGCGTATGCTCACTTTCACACTCACTACAACCCCCATTTGCATACTAAAGCATGCTGTCTAATGTCAGACACCTCCTCATACCCTTTGCCTATATAACTTCCATATGACCCATGTGGTGCATGTGATACCTGCACAGTAATGTGTTGTGGCAATCTCACTAGTGATGACATGTATTTCTGGCCCTGCCAAGTGTGTCAATGTGTGTGCGTCCCTGTGAGAGTGTGTCTGTGCTGACACTGGCACCTGTTCATGCGGACAGGCACGTGTACTACACCTATCGTATAGCTACCATATCCCTGTTGCAGATGTTACTCACCATAACATATATGTTCTAAGGGCTCCACAACAGGTAACCATTGTGACGCATCCAATAACTGCATAGAACTGTGATAGCACTATATAGTCATCAGGGATGTGATACCCTGTGCTGGTAGGTGTGTGACACAAACATGCTTAAGTTTTACTCTCCCACCCCTCCGTGACTTGTCTTTGCCTCTGTCTGCCTCTCTCACTCCCTCACTGGTGGATGTAGACACCTACACCAGCTTTGCTTAGGCAGCAGCATGTGTATTATAAGTGATCCTCATGATCAGCTGATGGCCTCTGCATGAACTGCCGCCCTCCCCTAGCTGATTGCATGTGGAACAGTTGTGGTAACATTCCCACAACCAACTGCATGGAAACACACTCCAATATCTAGGAACATCATGTTGGTGTTGGGACTTTTCATTCACTGTGAGCAGGAACTCGATCTTTTCTTTGGCAAATAGCATCTTAGATGGATTGGGGATTTACCTCTTACAACATTCACTGTGGAAACAGGCCAACACACAGGAGTGGGATGTGCCTGACCTGACTACAGACTGTAAGTGCTGCAATATTACATTCAGAGTAATATTAGTTTAACAGGGTGTGTGCGGATATGGCTGTCCTACATGTTTTAATACCTGCCGTGTCAGTTCTATGTTTATGAGGAATCCCCATCTGTAGGGTCATCTGCACACTGGGCATTGTGTGGTGCCTTTGGTTTCATGTGTTACCCACAGAGCATCTATCTGTGAACTGCAGAAGATATTGTGAGGTTTGCAGTCTGTAAATGGTGAAAGCCATGGCAGTTTACTGACTTCATATCCCTCATAGGACATATGTTACGACAAACCCTGTTACAGCAGTAAATGTATGAGGTTATCACAGCAACATGTCAATATTGGCCCTGTGTATGTGCTTCCAGCCACAATTCTGTCAACCTTTGTACATATGTCATGCATTAAGAGGTGTATATGTGCTGCATACCATAATTAGTGTCATCATATCTGATAACAAGCCAGTGAGATATCAGACTGCTGCACATGTTATGTACAGTAGGGGTTATAATTGATGACATCACCTGGACATTTTGTGGTTGTTTGTACAGTACTGAGGTCTGTGTACTTATGGTGAATGTCGACAGTGTGTGTATTGTTAATATGTACTTTGGCCTGTGTACACACTGTGGTAGATGTCATCGTTCTAGGTTCTGTCCTATCGCATGTTACATGCTGCTCCACTGTATGTTACTGTATTGGCTTACATGTTTGTAGGGCCATACACACACATGTCCCATACCACAGACAGGCATCAGAACACACTGTGTAGTGGCCCAGTATATGTAGGGTTAGTGTGTGAGTGTCACATATGAGGATGGTGTTGAACAGATAGTCTATATACTAGTTTACCATATGTGGCTGTGGCTGTGTTCACATTGGTTGTGGTTATGCACTTTCACACAGGTGTATCTTACCCTGTGCTGTGACATGCCTGTAGAGCCTGCTATATATGCAGGTAAATGTGCATTCCCCCATAGGAGATGTAGGCCAGTGTTGAGCAAGTCTGCCTGTAGCCTGCACAGTGCTTTGTTACATGCCTAGCAGCTTAGTGTACTTAACCAGTGAGATGTCATGTCCAGATACTTGCCAGATGTATTGCTGCCGGGCCTCCCTTAATGGTCATGTATGTCAGACAGAGCAGCGGGATGCTGTACAGATGTATGTCAATATCTATTGGGTAGTATGTGGCCATGGCACCTCTGTACCAGTAGTTATTAAGTGTCAGGACAGACAGGGGTGTGTGAATGCATAACCTATGGGGGCAAATGTATACCAGTCATTATGTGTTATACCCATCTACATGGCTGTTAACATCCATATTGTCAGGCTTGGGCCACATGTTCTGCACAAAGGGGTTCTGTGTATACCTCTGGACTGTACAGAGTGTATCAGAATGTTCACATATATTGGCCAATATTTCTGTTGTAGTCGACAGGAGCATTACGTGGTTGCAGCGGTACTGTACTATAATGCCCTTAGGATGTCTGTCAGTAGCAAATGGCGCACATGTGAAAAGCAGATGTGACCTCCCACACACACCATGTCAGTGAAGACAATCCCTATTACAGTAGCAATAGTCTACTAATATACCTGCTATACATACCTGACACCCCCTTGCACTACGAAGTTGGGATTATAGGGGCTGAGGTAGGGCTACACTCCATGTTCAAGACATATGGTGAAAATATATGTACATATGATTATCCAGATATCTATATAGATAGTTACACATATACATATCAATATATGTAGATGGGTATGTATATGTACATAGATATGCATATACACACCCAGATATATACATATACAGAGCAATATATGTATACACATATACAAATAGTGATACATATGCACATATACATATACCATGCTGCCATTCCTGCCAGCAGTCCACTGCTGTTGTATCCCTCACACATACGGTGAGGCTGGCGCCATATATCTGTTGGCTTCACCTACATAATACGTGTGTGCCCATATGCACTCCAGAGGCCAGTGTATGTAACAGTGGTATATGGCCCTGTATTATTGAGTCTTGGGGGGATGCACCATAAATAACCTAGGCTGTTACAAAATGTGGGGGTATCAGGGGTGAGTTGCCTTAAGGTATCTGGATGTACAGTACCATACAATTCACCTATCTTGAAATTACTTACATAAATTGGGTTAATGCAGGCCTACTGCCTTCTGCCATACAGACTGTTCTGTTTGCCAGTGTGCCTGTGATGGTGTCAGTTATGCCTTGTTATGTAACAGTTAGATCTCATTTGGTCAACTGAAATCTTTACCACCTACTGAGTGTGTACAGGGTGTAGATAGAGGCTGCTGAACTATACACCTGCATTACTTACTGTTGATTGTTTGGTATCCTGTGGCCCAGTCTGTCTTTACTATTGTACGCTTCGAAGGGCTTGGCCTGGACAGCAACTGTTGAGGACCTTTCCAGACTACTGTATTAGGATAACTGTTTCACAGTTGCATTACTTTGTTAATATGGATGTCAGTGTCTGAACAGCTATATGACATGGCATATAAATCTGTCATAGTACACAAATAAAGGTTTTCCATTTTCACAAACCTGTGTGTGGTGTTTTATCCTATGACCTCTCTGTGGGTATATGTTGCAGGCAATGAATGTCATTTGTATGGGTGGCTCAGCCAGTGTCCAGTTGTTAGGGTGTTAACTGTAGGCATAGTGATTGTTCCATATTGTGTGCGCCTACTACATAAGTATCTTACTGTACATATCTCTGCATGTGTATGTGTAGTCACATCTGTATCTATCTATCTATATATATATATATATATATATATATATATACACACATATGTGGAGCTGTATCTGCATATATGTGTCTCTGTATATGTATCCTGGGGATGATGTCGTGTCAGGACCTGGTTATGGGATCTGCAACACTTGGTAGTGTATTGCAGGATGGACGTGTTTGGCTGTGGAGGTGGTGGGTATACCTATTTGTACAAGACGTATATTGTTTGGGACCTCTCAACCCATTAACGGTGCATGGACATATATGATTTTGTTAATCTCTCATAGATATCTACACATGTATTTCCATATATACCTATATAGATATCTATATCTGCTTACATACATATAACTATGTCCGTATATACCTACATAGATATATATCTGCTTACATATATGTAACTTGATGTGTATATGTAGACATATAGGTGTAGACATATATATGTGTTGATGTAGGCATTTGCATGTATATATGTTCATATATATTTATATGTATATATATATATATATATATATATATATATATATATATATATATATGAATATCTGCATATATAGATATGTTGTATCTGTTTAGATATTAATATATTTACACATATACATCTAAATGTTGGACTACATTCTCTGTACTGTTTAATGACTAGGCTGGATGTTATTCTTATGAAAACATCAGGGTTATATATATTTGGCATGGCTTAGTGGTAAATCACTTTGTCTATGGTGTGCAGGATCCTGGGTTCGAGCCTTATAGAGGCTGCTTATTCTGTTGCTGGGCAGAGCACTGGCCATTGGATACAGAGTGATTAAGGCACTTTAAAGCAGTTGTAAGCGGGTTTGCACGAGTTTGCGCTGAGGTAAGCACTGTTAACTTCTGGTTACAGTTTCTTATACTCAGTTTACTTCTAAATCGCTTAACCAGTGTAGGCATTGCTTACCTCTGTATAAACAGGCTTAAACCCACTTACTGCTGCTTAAAAGTGCTTGGTCCCGCTTACCCCCACGCTAATTACTTTAAAAGAAAAGAAAAAAGGGTTGATAAGAAAGTGGAGAAAAGGAGGCACAAAGAGGGAAAGACAGTAGGGAAAATAGCTAGGGGAGGGGTGAGGACAAGAATAATACATTGTGATACCAATTAAACTGATTACATGTGTTCAGTGGACACATGTGCAAACTGGACAGCTATGTATGGACCGAAATTTTTTTGTGGGAACAGATTGCCCTTTTTTTCTTTATTTTCAAGTGAGAGGGGGATGTTGGGGAGGGGTAGTAGGTATATTTTTGGAGGTAGGTTGGGTAAGTTAACAGACAAGACAAACAAGACCCATACAGGGGTGGTATATGACACATGTGGGTAGTAAACACCTTGTTGGGGAGGGGTGTTGGGATATCGGAAGCCCACAAGCCCCTGAGTGGTAACAGTGAGAATGAGGTCCCCACCCATGGGCAGTCACCACAGCACCTTCACAGCCCCGATGGTGGCTGTGCTGGGGGGTGAGGCGCAGAGCCAGTCTGACTCTCTAATCACAACACGTAGCCCTCGGGCTGGTGTAGAAGATCACCAAACTGCTTGTTGATCACTCTACACACCACGATCCTGACCTGGAGATGGGTGACAGGTGCCTGTCTGTGCCCACTCCCGGGGGAGGTGAGCCCCATCCCCTGAGATGGTTCCACCCGATGGTGGTGCAGGACCAATGGACAGGGAGGTCCAGGGTTGGGCCCCAGACAAGCTAGTGCCCGGTGCCACGGCCAGCTGAGGTGGGACATGTGGGTCCACTGGGACTGGCCACGTGCTATAGTGTTTAGAGTTCATCATCATATATGGGTTAGTAATAGTCAACACATTCCAGGGCAAAGTATAAAAGCATGCATAGATATTCCCATTAACCCAGATACCAGATATGGAATAGCTGTATAGCAAACAGAACACAGGAATATATGGGACCACAGTGGTAATAAGAACAGCATACAGGTACATTGATGGAATCATGCCAACAATGTCGGAATGATTCAATACAGGACATGCATGGGAACCATTAATATATTTATCAAACAACTGGACATTATCAGAGTCAGTACATACCAGTTGGGGTGGGTATGTTGATTATTCTTGGAGATATGGTAGGGGGGAGAGAAAGATGTCAATTAACAACTAGTATATTCCTGTAGTCCACATTACTTTCCTAGTCAGTGCTGTTATCTGTACCGTACAAGTCTTACTACACTAATCTATAGCCTTAGTTTGGATAGTGATATGGCTGTCGTCATTGTTACACATGCCCCGGTTTTACCTGCAGTATACTCCTCTTACCTGGTATACCTGTGGAATAAATGTTTGTTAACACTAACTGTTTCTACACATACTCCCAGATTCTGGGTTGCTATTTTGCACATAGCTATCTAACGCTTTCTGCACAGACTCTGGCCATGTGTTGACCACAAGATGGTGTGCCTGGACATATCTAGAATATTGCCCTCTTCCACCTTTAGTGACCTGACACACACATATACATGCTTTACTACACAATTATATTATGTAGCACAGTGTGGGTGACAGTGACCAGTGATACTTTATTATTCAGAGACACTGCAACACTCACAATTCCCTACAATACCTAAGTGAACAGTACCAGTACAGGTTATAATGGTCTGTATTTCTCAGCACAGTGTTCATATCCAACATACCTGTGGGAGCAATGTTTGTTAGCACTACCTGACTGTTGCCACACAAGGTTCCAGATTACACATTAGTATTATGCACATGCATCTCACTTTGTTACTGTAGACACTCTGGTCACAGCTTGATGACATGGGAGTGTAGATAGGACATAGGTTCATAGGTTGGTACTAGGCTATTGGCCCTATGGTCTATACAAGCCTAGCCATAACAATTCCATGGATATTTCTTCCCACAATATTTACTTCCCTGGACCCCTGTCTAGCAAAGAGACTGACATGATCCCTGGGGCGAATTTCCTATCTCACAATCAATCATCAAGTTCCTTTTGAAGAGGGCCAAGGAGGCACTCTGCTTGACATGTATGGGCAGTCTATTCCAGAGTATGGGGAGTCTCTGGGTCAGGAACCTATTGTTCCAGCATGTTTTGTTCATTGTGATAACAGCGTTTAGATGCCTGGAGTGTGTCGCTCTGAGAGATTGGGATTTCTTTAAGTGGAGCATGTCCAACAGCTCAGGGTTTGACATAGCCTTGTATATTAAGCAGAGATCACCTCTAAGTAGACAATATGCCACAGAGTATAGCTGGAGTTTTTTTAGACGGTCAGCATATGGCATCTGCTTTAGGCCTGTGATTCTTTTAGTGAGGTATTTTTGCAGCCTTTCCAGCTGTTGCAGATGTCTTGTGAGGTACATACCAAACAGGACGTTATACTCTATAATGGGTCTAATGAGGGAGGAGTACAGTGGGACAATGACCTCCTTTTTTCTGGATGAAAAGCCCTTAGTGATAAAGTGTGCCACATAGAAGGATTTCCTGACTGTTGTAGCGATGTGGTTATCGAAGGTGAGACTACTGTCCACCTGTGTCCCTAAGTCTCTCATCACACTTTCGGTGTCTAGTGTACTGCCACCTATGTGGTAATTCATGGGTACATGTTTTTTTCCCAAAGGGGATAACTATACATTTCTTGCCATTAAGCTTGAGCCCATGGCTCTGGCACCAAGCATCTATTTCTGTAAGGCCCTTTTGTAGAATATTCACAAAATTTGGGGATTAAATAATGGCTCCAAGTTTGCAGTCATCTGCAAACTTTGTTAAACAAAGTCCCTTAGTGTTGGCCTGTACTTCAGAGAAGTAGATGCCAAACAAGAGCGATCCCAGGACTGAACCTGATGTACTCGACTTGTCACTTGTCTGGAGCTGGATTTGGAGTTGGCTACTTTTACAGTCTGGGTTCTGTTAGTAAGCCAGTTGGCAACCCATCAAGTGACATAGGGATTTATGCCCAGCTTAGTAAGTTTATCTATGATTCCAGAGTGGGGGATGGTGTCAAAGGCCTTTGCGAGGTCCAGATAGGCTGTGTGGACTGCCTTACCCTCGTCCACAGCTCTGGAGACTGATTGAATAAAGTCAAACAGGTTCAGGAGACAAGATTGGCCCTTCACAAACCCAAACTGGGTAGGGTCCAGTGTTTGAAGGTTGCCAATGTCTTTGTTTATAAGTTCCATGATAATGCGTTCCATGCCATTGCAGATCAGGCTCATCAGACTGATGGGATGGTAGTTCCCGGGATCCAAGGTGGATCCCCCCTTGCGGAGTGGGATAAATGTAGCTGTGCACCACTGAGTGGGCACAAAGCCTGAGGTAAGGCTATGATTAAACATGACACTTAGGTGAGGTGCCAGTTCATTTTGTAGTTCATGTAGTACACAACCTGGTATGTCATCTGGTCCCATGAATGCTGTATTCTTAGCTTTGGAGAGTGCTGTTTCTACCTGTGCGGCCATGATTACCAGAATTTGGCAATCTTTTGCTATTGAGATGGGCCCTTTAGGCAGGTGAGAGGGGGGTGAAGTTGGCACTAAATCGATCTGCCAGGATATTGGCAATATCCTTGGGATCAGTATATTTAATGCCATTCTGTTGTAGCTCAGAGCAGATCTGAGCATTGCCATTTAGGTTCTTGACATAACTATAGAATGTCTTGTGGATGTCTTTGGAATCTTTGGCAATTTTATTTTCGTAACTAGCTTTTGAGGATTTTATGAGGGATCTCAGCTTCTTACTGAGGCTGGTAAGGGAGTTTTTTGCATCCTGGGATTTTCCTCTTTTCTGCAACAGTTTTTTCCTTCTGTTGTATAGTTTGTTTATGGCAGGGGACCACCAGATTGGCTTCCTTTGTTGGAGGAGAGCATCTTAGTTTTATTTGGGATGGCACAATTCATGCATGAGTGGATGTGCTTGTACAGTGCCTTAGTGTAGGATTCAGCAGTCAAACTTTCAGATCCCATCTGCATGGGTGCCATGAAGTTTGTCACTCCTGACTTGAGTAGCATGAAGTTGGCTTTGGAGAAGTTTTTTACGGAGGTTTCCTTACTGAGGGGTTGGGGGTGGGATGTGGATGTCAAGGGTGATTTGCTTATGGTCAGACCTGACCAATGAGGGGGTGACCACTGGTGTGGAGCAACTATCTCCCATGCTGGTAATGACCAGGTCTAGGATACTGGAGCCCCTGGTGGGACAATGGATTAGTTGATCCAGGGTGTTGGAATTTATGAATTCCAAGAACCATTGAAAAAAGGTGTTGGCACCCGAGTAGTTTTCCCAGTTAATGGCTGGGTAGTTGAATCCACCTAGTATTAGGGTGTTTGGTTGTATCTTAATATTTTCCAGTATGTTTAGAAAGGTGTAGTGAGAATCTTGGGGCATGGTGGGGGATCTGTAGCAAGCTACAATTTGGATTGCAGTCTTACCTAGTGTTAGTTGCACCTGGAGAATTTCAGATGCATTGTGTTGGGCAACTAGTCTGGAGGTGTGAATATCCTTGGTGAATATGGACACTCCTCCACCTTTAGTGTTTCGGTCTTGTTTTGGTGGCCGAAAAGTGTGGTAAGAGTTGCAGCCTGGTATTGCAGGGGTGCTCTCTGGATCCTTGAACCAGGTCTCAGTTACTGCACAGATATCAGTGTTCTCCATTTTTAGAAGTGCCTCGAGAGAGTGCATTTTGAGGTTTAGACTTCTAGCACTGAGTAGCATTACCTTCAGATTTTGCATGGTTGTATCTATTACGGTGGTGGTTTTGTCCTTTGAACCTTGCCTAAAAAAGGCACTATAGGGGTAGGAAGAGCTTTAGCCAGTAACCTGAATCCCAGGGGTGACAGGTGCAGACCATCTCTGGCAAAGCATCATGGTTTGTTGATCATGTCTTCCCAGGCAGACAGATACTGGATCCCCTTTGAATGACACCAGAAGCTTAGCCAATTGTTGAAGTCAATCATTTTGTCCTTATATTGTGGTATCATTCTGGGCGAAGACAGGATGCTACTCAGGGCTAGGGTCATACCTGTCTGGGCCACATGATCTGAGAGCTCTTCCATGTCTCTTTTCATGTAATCCAGTGAGGTATGTCTCAAGTCATTCACTCCAACCTGGACAATGACAGAGTCGTATTTGTACTTGTTGTGGAGTGACTTGAGTGCATAAGTTATGTGGCAGATCCTGGCACCCGACTGGCAGCTGACTGTAAATTTCTCCTTGTTCAGCCTGGTGAGTGGGAACATCAGTGTGCCTGACTATAGAGTCACCTATGACTAAAGTGTAGGCTACATTGTCTTGCTTTAGGGGCTGTTGTTGGGTGGCACACTGGCGTTGTGAGCTATGTGTCACTTTTGTTGTGACTGGTGTTTGCGTTTCAGCTTCAGAAGTCCTTGTTGCTTGGGCAGGTTAATTTTAAGGGCCTCTGCATATGTGGGTTTAGTATTGCTATGTGTCGGTGTTGATGGTGTGGGTTTTGAAGGGCTATGTATTGCTTGAGGTGTAGTGCAGGTGATGGACAGTGTTTAAGTTGTACTTGAAATTGTACTCTCCTAACAGTTCCGAGGGTTGCTACAGTGACAGGTGTATTCTCATGATATTTGACAATCACTTGTATTCCCTTTTTGCTGGCTACATATCTGGGATCATCCTACAGACTTACCAGGGGGACAGCCAGCAGATATGGGCACATATACTAGACATTCTGGCCTCATCTGTACAGTTGTGGGGTATGCATCTTTATGCAGCCTAATTCCTCTCCCAGGATTCAGACCATAGCTGTGTCTGCTACAACTTAAACACTGTCCATCACAGTTGTGTCTGCTATATAGCTATTGTTGAATATCTCCTATCTGCTTTCTATCTTATTAATCCTCTGTGCTTTTGCATGCTGACCTTGTATTACAACACTCATATACAGTTTCCTAGACAGTTATATGTCGTTGGGCAGTGTGGGTGACAGTGATGTGTAATACCTCATTATTCAGAGCAACTGCATACCATTCTTGTATTTCTGGGCACAGTGTTGGTATCTGACAGACCTGTGGGAGGAATGTTTATTAGCACTACCTGAATGTTCCCACACACAGTACCAGAGTCCACATTACTATTATGCACATACAACTTACTCTGTTACTGTACACACTCTGACCACAGCTTGACAAGTTGGGGTGTAAATGAGACATACTTAGTCACATAAGGTATTGGGGAGTTGCTAGTGTGCCAGCTTTGTTCTCATAGCTGTGCTGCCTATATGTCTGGGATCATCCCACTGATTTCACAGGGGGACATGTTGATAGGCAACAGATATGGTCCACTTTACTAGACATTCTGGACATATATGTACAGTTGTGGGGTATGATTTTGTATGCAGACTACTACCACTGGCAGGATTCGAGCCGTGGCTGTGTGTGCTAAAAAACTACAGTTCACATCCAAGTTGCATGTGCTATTCATTTATTGCTGTCAGCATTTTCCCTGTTTACTCTCTGTATGTCTCTCAGTTGTACTAATTGGCCTCTAGGGATTACACCTGTCATATACAGGCATTCCTACACATTCAATTTATGGTACACAGTGTGGGTAACAGTGCTTAATACTACAGTACTATTACATGATTGCATATCGACATTACCGTATGATACCAGGATATACACATGCAGTCCAGCAGTTAGACCTGTTTTGTCAGGCTATTACACCTTTATTAACTTACAGACAATATGAGACTCTTACTGCTGTATTCTCTAGTGTATGCAGTACTTGGCTTGAACAATACAGGCTTTATACTAGCAATTAATTTACTACTACTTTTATTTTTATTTCCTATGACAGTAAATGCATGAGTATTACTGACCTGCCTTGGGTCGCAACCTCGCCGGGTGACTGATGTGGGCCTCCTGGTTCCTGGCCCGCTCAGTTGCAGCTGTGGGGGACATAAGGGGAATATTTAGCCATACCTATCTATAATATACCTGAGCTGGCAGTTATTACACACATACTGGGATGATACTTACACACATCTGGAACATCACCTAACGCTGTAGCCTCTTGGAACCACTCCTCCTAGAGGTCCCCCTTCTGCCACTTCAGGTCGGCATAGTGGTGCCTGACCTGCTCACCAGTTTGGGGTATGCCAGTGGCACTGGTGAGGTCACGGGTGAGATGGTCCCAGATCTCCACTTTATATTGGGAGCCATGGTACTGGCCCTGTAGCAGTCTCTGAGCAGGGTCTTTAACTAGGGGTCCTGCCATGACCTTGAACTCTTGGATGCACCAGTGCTATGCCCAGAAGTGCACTCCTTCTCCCCTTACTGCCATAGTGCTTGCAAGGGGAAGCTACAACCAGTTATGAGATGTATTCCCGCCTCTTGGGTTTAAGTAGGGCTGATTTCCTGCACTTTTCCATGACTGGCAGGTTCTGAAAAGGCTAAGCTATGGGCAAATCTGCTTACCTAAGGTTGGCATTGTTTAAAGGGGTATATCACTAGGCACAATGAGTTAGCTGGTCTACACATTGCTCACACCTCCTAAGCTGGCCTGTGCAATGCTTCACGTTGCCTACATTACACATTCATTATAATGCCTTTATGGCATTGTGTTCTTATTCATTACACCTTATATGTATACCTAGTATCCCTGATTGATGTGTACGTACACTCTGTGGGGTCCCTGTGTTTCATTGGGGACGTCAACTCTCTATTACAATTGCACCTCACTTCTGGGCTTACTGCTGTACTCAAGTTCACATATTTATGTTATGTAGTGGGTTATGGCACATATGACTGTATCTTGATTCCTTTCACAGGTTCAGTTTGGTTATACTATGGTGAGGACTTGCCTGCTACTACCTCATTCTTCTGTACTTCTGTGGTGGCTTGGTGGATAACTACTGGGACTATGGTGTATAGGGTCCTGGGTTCATGACCTGCATGACTGTTTATTTTGCTGATGGGTAGAACAAGGGCCATTGGATACAGACTGATTAAGGCACTTTTGAGCAGTTGTAAGTGGGTTTGCATGACGGTAAGCACTGGTAACCTGCCGTTACATCTGCTTACACAGTGTTAGCTCTACAATTGCTTAACCAGTGTGGCCATTGCTTACCGCCATGCAAATGCGCGTAAGCATGCGTATTAGTGCTTAAATATGCTTACTACTGCTTATTTGTGCTTAAACCTGCTTACTATTGCCTTATTCATTATGACACTGACACCTCACATGTGCATTTACTGCAGTACTCCAGTTCATAACATTATGTTATTTAGTGGGTTATGCAAAATAAATATTACTTATAATGTGCTTTGCCATGGAAAATGGAATGTGCTGCAGTGGGACTCTAACCAGAAATGCCTGTTTGTAAGTCGAATGCTCTGCCCACTACACTATTACTATGTTGCTTCATTTGCATATATCTTCCTTGTTATCCTCTTCAGCCATTTAAGCTGCATTAACCGTAGCTAAGCGATGGGCACACCTGCACACCTATGGTTAGCTGTAATCGGATTTAAAATAAAAAAGTGTTTCTTCATTTTATTTAAACATTCTGTTGCTGTTATACACAAGGGGGACTCTTGCTGGGGATATGCTATCACCTGTGAGCAGCCTTGCTCATTGCATACCCCCTTCTGCTGTTCTTCATTGCGGGGGCATATTCATTCTGAGAGCTCTGCTCTCTGACATGCCCCCTGCACTCTTACATACTCCGTGTAAGCCTAGGAGCTCGAGCAGCACGCCTCATTAATATGCATGGCTCGCTGCCATCCTGCTCCTAAACAGTCACTTCCATGCAGTCCTCCATGGAAGATTAGTAAATCCAGGGGCAAGTCTTTGAAAAAACAAGGAATGCACAAATGGGGATGTTTTAAATCTTGTGCAATCTTGACATGGAAAACAACTTGTAAAGCCAGAATCTTGGCCATCTCTGCTAACCGAGGAGAGTTTGAGTTATAGTATATTTTTTATTGTATAAAAATTATGAAACACGAATGTCTGGCATTTTTCACTGACTGAAGCAGTCTGAGTTATGAGGGATAGTATATGTATAACAGGTAATATCAGGAGCATTCTAATTTTAAAATGCTATTTGAATCTACTTAAAAAGTTAATAGAGCAATATAGCATCATGATGCACTTTACAAAGAAGAAGATGGATGAAACTCATATGTCTGGTGTTATTGTCTGACTTTAAGGAACTGTGATTTACGATTGCAAGAACAGAAATAATAGGACGCATCAGGGAAGTTCTGTGAACTTAAGGACATGTAATAGTTATGCCAGTGTGTGTGTGTGTGTGTGTGTGTGTGTGTGTGTGTGTGTGTGTGTGTGTGTGTGTGTGTGTGTGGAAGAGGGACGGGATTGAATGGAGTAATGGAGTTCTGCCTGTACCAAAGTGATGTATGGACCACCACAGATGTTTAAAGCAAGAAAAGTGCTGATTTGGACACAATTCAGAAATGAGGTCTTTCTTTAGTGCAACTAATATGTTTCTGAATCGCATTTTCTGTAATTGCTGAACTAGGGCAGATTTCACAGGCTGGTGCTTCGCATTTTCATAGCGGTGATCTGCAAAGAGTGGCACTACATGGATATGCAAATCCCAGACTGTGATTACGCATACAAAGCTGGGAGTGAGTTGCTCTAAACACACACCCTATCGGAAAAGCCTAACATGCTTAATGCATAAGAGATAGGGGAACAGCTACTATGCTACTAAGGGGTTTGACACGTATGTGTATGAGTTTGATTCATAGATATGAATCTGTAATGAGTTCATTTGCATACAAAATGTAGAAATAGCCCTGAACTTTCACCAGCAAGCAGTTTTTAGGGAGAATATGGAGATGGGAGGGGAGATTAGGTGCTTCTGAATATCTGGACATTTTTACTGAAGGGGTAGCTTGGGTAAATGTTTCACTTAGATGCCTCTGCATATCTAGACATTTTACTCAAGGGGCTGCTTCAGGAAATGTTTCATTTTAGTGCTTGTGCATAACTGGACATTTTATTGAAGATGTCGCTTGGGTGAATGTTTCATTTTGGTGCTTGTACATACCTGGACATTTTACTGAAAGAGCTGACTGGGGAAATGTTTCATTTTAGTGCTTGTGCATACCTGGACATATTAATGAAGGGGCCGCTTGGGTGAATGTTTCATTTTGGTGCTTGTACATACTAGGAAATGTTACTGAAGGGATTGCTTAGGGAAATAATTAATTTATGTGCCAGGGAAGTACTTGTGCATACATGGTCAGACTTCTGAAGTGATCACTGGGCAAAATAATTTACTGTGTTATTTTAGTGCTTATGCATACTTAACACAAACTAGTAAAGGGGTTGCTGGGAGAAATAATTCATTTTTCTGTCAAGGAAGTGATTGTGCTTACTTGGACAAACTACTGAAGGGATGGCTGGAGGCAACTTCGTGAACTACAACTCCAGTATCAAAGGTACTCATTACATCACATCACCACATTTAACAAGGGTTGTGTAAACAGTGCAGATGTCAGACATGAATTGCAAAATTGCCTCATTAGCATACTGCACTTTGCAACATTTCCCATTTGCATCTCATTATTTTGAAAGCCTTTTGCATTAATGTAAATGGCCTCTATGAATCTCACCTTTGCTATGCTCGCTCAGAAAGATCAGAAATAGCCCTGTTACATTTGTCTAAGCGACTATGAATACTGGCCACATGGTCATTTGGTTACAACTCAGAAAAGCTGGTGGTGGGCTTTTCCTGAATCCTCAGGAAGCTGTGGGAAACAAACTGAGTATAGCACTGTTTAGAATGCACTGTAGTAAAAATATTATCCACTGTTTATTACCTGTTAAACTTATGTTCTGAAAATCAAGGGGCATCATGTAATATGTTATGGTAGCAAAAGGAGTATACTGTCAATATTCACTTCTAATGCTATACAAAGTACATATATATATATATATATATATATATATATATATATATATATATATATATATATATATATATATATATATATATATATATATATATATATATATACATATATATATATATATACATATACATATATATATATATATATTTATACTGCAACGTTAGCAGTTTATCATTCATCATACAAATCTACTATATTTCCATACTGATATTAATACTGCCAAAAGCAAGTGATTTACAAATTACTGCAAAGTAACAGCTGAAGCCTTGCATGATGCTAGAGAAAACTGCCTCTTGTACATGTATACTAATCTCTGCCGTTGAATGCAATGCTTGGAGTTCTGTACACTATTTTTTATATTTTTATAAATACCTCTGAACCCAAATCTAGAAAGTAATTCTAATACTAATATTTGCAACTTGTAGTTTTTAAGAATATGGACATTTAAAAAAAACATACAGTTGAAATGTTAGTATGCTACACTTTTAATATACAGACTTTGGCTGCACTGACTGTCCACTTACTGAAGATTTTTTCTTACAGAAAAGAACTGCACTTGCTTTGTAGTTTTTATTATTTACCATTCACAAGATATTAATGTTTGTTTCATGCATGCTTTTTAAACTTGATTTCCATAAATGGGTCTATAGTTGCTTGTGTGAATAAGCTAAGGACCAAATCATCCAATCGCTAGCTTGTTAAAAGAAGCAGTGCAGACTCAAATCATGGCACTTCTTAATCTTCTGTAATGAAATGAAAACACATGAAGCCATGAGGCTTTTTATTTAGTGTAGGTATATGTTCTTATATGATACTGCAGTGGTGGTGCTGCGGTGGCGTTGTCGCCTCACAGTTAAGATGGCCTGTTCGATTCTCAGCTAGAGCGTCTTCTGTGTGGAGACATGCGTGAATGGGCATACCTTCATTGAAGGTTGTGCGTCAGGGCTGGCAACTCGGCACGTAAAAATCTACTGCCAATCATTAGCAGACCGGAGTTCCGCTGTGGTGACCCCTAACCGGGAAAAGCTGAAAGACACAACATATGTTCTTATATGCATAAAGTTTCAAGCGACTTGTGCTTTAATATCATTCAGTGCTGTTAGTGTCCCTTACCCTGTAACAGACTATTACTACATATATTAGGCTGACATTTTCGAGGTAGCATGGTGATTGAGTGGTTAATATAGCTAATTCACAGCTCTAGGATCTGGAGTTCAATCCTGACCTCTCCACACTATAGAGATGTATGTATGTATGTTCTCCCTGTGTTCTTGACTTTCTGATTTCCTCTTATCTCATATAAACACATTAATTGACTTATTTTAAAACTGCCCTTGTGGCCAGAATCAGTGATAAAAAGGGTCAGAGGTGGACAACTAATTCACCAACTTATTTTACAAATAAATGAATTACAATTAGGCTTATTTCTCTCAGACTCTTGTAAAATAGGAATAAAGCATCTGCAGACCTGGATTTGCTAAATTTCAGAATGCACCTATTTATAACCATAGTCTTATTATATAAATGTTTGATTGTTTTTATTAATTAACTTTTGTAAGGCTATGCCTAGTTGCTGCTATTTCCCTAATTAATGTTATTTCTATCATCTTTATTTTGTCTTTGTCACCTCTGTGATTTGTTGCACTGTTAATCATTTGGATTGCCTGTGATGCAATAATAAATAAATAATAATATAGGGATGTAGTGCAGACTATGTCGTGTTTATCCATGAGTGCTGTTGTTAGATCATGAATGTAAAGCTGGGGTGATCTCATAGAAATATAAGTTGATAAATATTGGGCAACCCAAATACCACTAAAACAGATTACTGTTATACTTTGAACATTTATTTATTGTGTGTGTGTGTGTGTGTGTGTGTGTGTGTGTGTGTGTGTGTGTGTGTGTGTGTGTGTGTGTGTGTGTGTGTGTCTGCGTCACTGTTGTACTTTAGACGTGTGTGTGTGTGTGTGTGTGTGTGTGTGTGTGTGTGTGTGTGTGTGTGTGTGTGTGTGTGTGTGTGTGTGTGTGTTTATGTTAATTTCTGTGTTATTCTTTTGGTGGAGGTGACATTTATTAATGTTCCAAAATGTGTCTCTTTATACATTGTTATATGAAGTCAAATAAACACTAAAGAAATCATGCAGCAATTCAGACACAGAAGCTGAACTTTCAATCATATGATTCAGTATGCATTCTTTTTCCTGGTCCAGTTCATCATCACCATAACAAATTAATAAATAAATAACTACAAGTCTGTGTCATTTATTAGTTATAGTAATATTTACATATAATATCATATTAGCAGGTTATAAACAGATTATAAAAGAAATTCCTTCTGAAATTTCCCACCTTGTTCATTCGCTATTTATCTTCAGTGTGATTAAGACACTGAATAAAAAAATTGGAAAGGTCCTATCTTCTCCACCTACTTCTCTCATGACACAGCAACTTACATTAATATATCAGCTGTCAGATCAGTGGTGGATTTACTGAAGGGGCAGTAGTGCGAAAGCTCACCAATTAACTACTTAACATTTATTTATTTATTTAAAGCAAAGAAACACTGAAGCAGCTACAGCAGCCTTTCAGACAGGTGTTGTATACACCATCCTGATCAGTCAGATTTAGGCTTTATGCTCTAGCCTACCCTCAGTCTACCTTATTCATTGCATAAATTGTGGGCTGGTGTGGAGCCCAAAGGCTAAAAAAATTTCAATGACGATTTCAAAATGGACATGACCATAAGGAAAAGGCAGCATCTGTGGAAAGAAAGTTATTTGCTGTAAGCCATGAGGTAATTTTTTTTTTGTTAAATCCTGGCAGGCAACTGGATATAGGCAGTGGGTGGCTTTTCTGAGCTAATGCTCCAGTGATTATGTGTGAGAAGTACACAGGAAATAAATTATCTGTACCGACTGGGTAGGAGCACTGTCTGTGGATAAAAATGCTTACTTATGGCATGCTATACCCTCATTTGCTGAAACGATGGCAGTCCCTTAATCTTCAAGTGAGTATGGACTATATGCAGCTGTTGCTAGACTTTTTCTACCCATTGAGACAACCTTGTTGAAGGAAATTTGTGAGTTACAGTCTAAGCTTTTGAGCAGGTTCATTGCTAATGTTTTTAAAGTTAGTTTGGACAAACTCTATGAATGGGTGGCTATGTATGAAAAAAGGCTGTAAACCACCAAAGTTAAGAAATTATGAAGAGATTTCCAAGACTTTAAGGATGGCCATGTTTTTTCTTGGCTGAGGGATATTTCTGCTAAAGACAATAATGTTAACATTGATGTGCCTTCTACTCCAGTGGCTGATTCAAGAAGTAGTAATATTACTAATAAGTCTATTTCAGTGGCTTTACCCAGTTCTAGTACAATGAATAATGCTGCTACTGTCCCTTTTCCTCTCCCAGCTCCTTTACCGATAAAGAAGGATTACAAGCGAGGGCAGTCAAAGAGCTGGGGGAGGAGCGGGAGTGTACAACCATATGGCCCCTCCAGTAGAATGATGAGGATGGTTACTCACAACATGTCACAGAGTGGACTGGCTTTTAATATTTTTCATTTGAGTTGACAGAGGTACAGCTTTCTGTGTTGAATAATAGTCTGAACTTTGTTCCTAGTAGGCTGTCTGGTTTAACAGACATATTGACAGACTTGAGGTTATTTGCACAAAAGGTATCTCTTTCTTTACTGTATCCACAATCTGAAATGAACGACTCTGACTGTTTCAGGAAACCTACCATATTTAGTCCTGTAATACACCCACACTTGGAAGTTTTAGCATAACTTTGTAAGAATGAGATTCATGAGAACCTGATGCATGAAGATAGACAATCATATCATAATTTAAGTTTAGAGCAACAGGAGGCTTTATATGAATTGTGAACAGACCCCCACCTTGTTATTTGTCCTTGTGATAAAGGAGGTGGGATTGCTGTTATGGACAAGGAGTTTTATCTAAGTAGCATGTCTGAGCTGTTGTCTGATGATGAGACATACTGTATATGCAAATTTCTAAGAGAGTGGTTACCAGTGTAATTGATAAAGTGCATATTTTAGTACATGATTTGTTCATGAATAGTTGATCAAGGACCATTTGAGTATTTTTCAATTGAATATCCTGTGATTCCTATTTTATATGGACTCCCTAAAGTCCATAAAGATGTTTGCAAACCACCAATGGTCCCATTGTTTCCAGTAGTGGCTGGGTTATAGAGCCCCTTTCTATGTTTTGTTGAGAAAAATTTAAGGAAGGTATTGGACAATACTGACAGTGTGCCTAAAGGTACAAAAACATTTCTTGAATGATTTTTATCATTAGTATCATGTGGTTTGCATATAGTAACAGTTGACGTAATGTAATTCACAGTTATTCCTAATGATATAGGAGTAGAGAATGTCAGATGTTATTTCTATGTGAATATTGACTTTAAGGTAGGAAAGACAGAGCTGATATGTGCTTTAATAGAACTGATTTTGGAAAACAATGTGCTTATTTTTAATAATGATTTTTACTTAGAAAAGGTTGGCGTAGTGATGGGCACGGTTTGTGCCAAAAGCTACGCCAGTCTTGTTTTGACCCACTGGGGGAATCTTTTTGTTTTTAATTACAGTAATCCTTTTGTACATTATTTACTTTTTATAGAAGATTTGTTGACAATGTGCTTTTTTATTTGGAGTGGTTGTTTGGATAGTTTGATGAGTTTTAAAGAGTATTTACATGGCACCACAACATTTCTGAAGTTCAGTCACTGTGTGTCATACTACTTTACATTACGGACACGACACTTCACCAACATAAAAAAACACCGACCCCAAATAACCGAAACCACACAACACCGACAACTCACAAAACCGAACACAATTACACCGACACAAACAACGTAAACTACACATGACACACAATGACATATCCACTAACACTAACCCAAACCCTAACCCTAAGGTCCGACACTACCGCACAGTTACCCTACCCACACCCTAACCCTAACTCACTTAACCCACCCCTACACCTAAAGACTGTCGCTATCGCACACTTAACCTACCTGCACCCTAACCCTAACTCACTTAACCCACCCTAAAACATAAAGCCCGTCACTATCGCACACTCATCCTACCCGCACTCTAAACCTAACTCACTTAACCCGTCCCTAAACTACAGTCCATCACTATCACACACTTACCTTACCCGAACCCTAACTCCGACACTACCACACACTCACCTTTCCCACACCCTAACCCAAAATCCCACAATATCGCACACTTACCTGACCGCTCCTAACTCCGTCACAACTGCACACTTACCGAGTTGCGCTCACACATTACCCTTGTCGGTCTTTCGGCTGTCGGCAAATCACCTTTTTAGTGAACTTGCTTGTCGGTCGTTTCGTCTCGGTCTTCTGCGTGTCGGTGAAGTGTCGTTTTGGTAATGTAAAGGGGACCCCATATAAGGCAATAGAGTTTTTAGATGTGTGCTAGCCTTGAAGTAAGAGAGTTAATATAGGCATTTATAGGGAACCATGTAGTAGGAATGCCTTGCTACATAAGACCAGCATGCATCCAATACATACGAGCAAGAATATTCTTAGAGGTCAATTTTTGAGATCTATGCATATACACAACAATGCTGTGCAGTTAAGGTTGACATTGGATTGTATGAGTAAAGAATTCTTGGAAAAGGGCTACAGTGTTGCTGATGTTGACAATAACCTGAGAGAGACTTACTCTGCTTGTGATACTGAGGGGAGACAATTTTTTTCTGATCCATCTGTTAGTAAGAATGTTGCCACTGCTAGGACCAATATTTGTCCAGTTAAAAATAAATTGTTATTAACTTATTCTAATGACATCAGTGTTACTTGTAATGTTGTTAAGAAGACTTGGCCACTTATTTTGGCTAACGCAGAAATTAGGGAACCATTTGATAAGAAATCCCCATTTTCTTTTAGAAATAATTTCTCTCTCAAACAACAATTATGCTTTATGAGCTTTGAACAGCTTCCTCATGAGCCATCAGAGAGATGTGGTACATATAGTTGTCGAAAGTGTAGACCATGTCAATATATCTGACGTCATTCTTCTTTTCTACATCCGCATACTAAGCAAGAGATTCGTCTTGACTTTTAAGCAGATTGTAGACCAAAAAATGTATATATTATGCCAGTTGTTCTGTTTGTACAGCATTTTATATTGACAAAACCAACAGAATGTTCAAAGACAGACTATTGGAGCACGTAGGTGATAAATGGAATCATACAATTACTAGTACCTTAACGTAACATATATTAGATAGTGGTAATGATCATAGAGTTACATTTCTCGTTTTGGAGTTGTTTTTTGAAAATATGATAGGTGGTGACTTCAAATGTAGCACTGAGAAGAAGGTAATGAAGAGGATATTGTTGTTGAAGGGAAATGTGTATCCTGGTTTAAATGACTATGTGTCGCTCAATCCAGTTTTGAATCCCGACCCATTAAACATTAACATTCATTAGTCGTCATACATATTTAGGGAATATACCTTTCTGACATGAATATTTAAAAAAAATTAAATAGTTTTGTGCCTTTGGATTGGTAATTTAGATCCCCAGTGGGCCGTATTGTCAAATGGTTCATTTCTGGGATTGGTTGTTTGGATCCTTAGTGAGTAGTGCTTCTGGATTGTTACATTGTTTCTATTGGAGCTGTTTTTTTTTTATTTTTTTATAAATGTAAGTAACCTTGTATATTCTGTTAATGGTCTGAAGAAGTGGACTTTGTCTCCACAAAAGCGGTTACCTGTTTGTTACGTGTGTTAGTAGTTTTCGTTTTATTAATAAAGTGTGCTTCAGCTTTGGTACCAGAAACCTTTCATTTGGAATGTCACTGAGAAATGACAGACAAAGTAGAGTCTGTTATTCATATCTGACGAATGTGTCAAATTTAAGTATTCTTTCACATTAGTAGTGAAAAGAAGACGGCTGTCATTTTTTGGCTGGGGGCTGAGAGGCAGGCACTATTCTCAGATTTCATTTATACATCCCCACAACCATGTATCTTCTCAGTTTATTAGCTAATACTATTTATATGAGCTTTGAACATTAAGCCTTGGAAACAACTTATTTTTTAACTAAAAGAAAACAACACTAATTTTTCCCTTAATAATGACTTTTGTTTAGAACATCATTGAATAAAAGTAATGGATAAATGCTCTAAAAGGTATATCGGAGCATCTAAAACTGCATGGATCCTGTTTTAATTCAGTCATTTCACTGCAGCCTTAACTTGCTTAGGTTCTGTAGTGCAGTGGTAATCACATCTGCCTAACACACAGTAGGTCCTATGATGGATTTCATGTGTTCTTTGGGGCTGGGGGTTTGGTATAATGGTTAAGGCGTTTACCTCACAGACACAAGACACAGGGTTTGACTTTCATCATTGGGGAAATTGGCATTTAAAGTAGGCCACAAGGGCAGCTAGCCTAGTACTTATCTTTGAAATTAACTCAGTTAAAATATGTTGAAGTTTTGAAAGAAAAATAGGAAGATTAACATAAATGAATCCAGATTGTCAGGCTAGGACAGAATGGGGTAAGCAAGACAAGTAAGCATTATCACCTTGGGAGAAACTTAACACAGCATTGTTGATTTCCTCCTAGTGTTGTTGAATTACTATAATGCTTTTGTGGTTCCAAGAAATTCACTTGCCTTCTGCAATTCAGTTTTTGCAGCTTCATATGTATGTTTCTAAATATACAGAACATAAAGGAAATGAGATATGAGCTTACCATGAAGTGGGACTATGCAATACTGAATGAATGCTGGCATTCATGTTTGGGTTACACTAGCTCTATCATCAATATTTGTTCAGGATCTGCCACTAGCTGTAAAAGGGGTGGATGGACTTTTCTTTGGCATTTGCATTCTACAAGAGTGTCACCAAAAGCATTGTTCATTATCAGTCTTGACAGTAAGAGCTTAAGAATCAAATTTTGATGGGGGATAAATTTACATATAGCATGTTTATGTCCTTTAAATACTTTTTACATTTAGCCAATAGTCATTGTTAGTAGCAGCGGTGAAAGTTTTTCTAAAAAGCTGACTCAAGCTTGGGCCTCAAACAATGGCACATGTAGAGTGTTGTCCATGCTAAACATCTGCTAATGGTAGGTGTGGATGGGCCACTTCAACTTGTGTAGTAGTCACTACACACTAGATACCTTGGGACCAAAACAACAATCGATCCATTCACACATGTATAGTGATAAGAGTTGCAGCATGTGCATTCTAGTAACTTGTTTTGGAAAATGTGAGTGTGTGTTTTTATTCACTAGTGATGCACTGCATGCAGCTGCAATGTCAGGTTATGTTTTTGGTTCTGAGTTTTATTATTTCACATTTCTCGTTGGCAGCAATGCTTGTGAATGTTGTATGTATCACCATGCACTATACAGGCCAGGTCTCATTTCTCAGGGGTTATTAGAAACTGCACCACTATGAGACCAGGTCACTGACTGCAGATATAACATGATCCACTGCATAACATACAAACTTAAACCTTTTGGCACTTAATGTGTTTAAAATTTTATAGATACCTGTGTATCTTTAATACTGCAAACTATGTATATTTTTCTCCCAGCAGGGGGTATAGATAGATCCTTTCTTCATTAGCCCATTACTCCAGTCAGCTTATATCAAAACACCTTTGCAAGCTATCGGGGAGCTTCTCCTATCATCATTGATGTGACTGGGACACATATTGCATGAACACTTCCTGTTTCCATTCCAGGTGCAGAGGTGGCCTGGAGAAGGCAGATGGACTGAGAAGGAGATAATGGAATGGTGAAGTGAGAGAAATGGAGGTGAAAGTAAATATCAAGAATGATGAATGCGTGCAAGATTCTGAGGAGATGTTTGAAAGATATCTGTTTGATGGAGATGAGTCAGCAAATACTGGATGTATAACTACAGCTCTCCAGTTAGGAGGGTTGCAGGATGCTTTATTTAAAGAAATGGTGATGCAGAGTGAGACAGAAAATTAATGAGACTTTTTCTGGGGAGACATTAAGGAGAAAATACAAAAGGAGGATACGGAGACAATCTTGAAGAAAAGTGTTGAAATGGAAAAGAAAACATATACAGGGGAAAACAAAAAGAAGGCAAAATGGTAGTACCAAAAAAGAAAGCAGAAGAAAATGAAAAATGGAAGTAGGTACAAAGCATTCAAAGTAAAGAAGACAAATAAACAGACATGAACTGTGGGACAATTAATAGCTCCTTTGGGTGTAAAAACACATGAGTTAAGAGCATTTATTTATTATTAATTTATTTATTTATTAACAGAGAGACATTCTGTGGCATTATATTGCAATTTTCTTCTATGGAAAATTTTCTTGGAGAATATGAAGAAGGGAAAGACTGTAACCCATGGCATCTTTATGTGATAAAAGCATTTAACAGGGAAACAAAAAAGATAATTCATGTACAATTTCAAACAGAGGTGGACAGAGAGACTTTGAAAGGACATTTGAAAACTTTATGTAAAGAAGTACTAGACATTTTAAACATTTATGATAAAAAGGGTTATAGACTGGTGGATGGGATTGTAATATTATACTAAAAATAGAAAGAGAAAAATATTAGCGATATACTAAGCATGATAAATGTGGAGGGGAATAGGGGTGTCATAATATACTGGGGACAACCCAAAATATTGTTTGTGGAAAAAAGGACATTTGATAAGTACCATTGATAAAAGAAAATGTTATATTTGTGGGGAAATAAGGCATGATACAAAAAGAGAAATTAAATGTTATAAATGTAATACACTGGAGATTTATGGATCGATTGAAAAAATTAAGAGTATGGAAAAAGAAAGAGATGAAAATGAACAAAAAAAGAAAGTTTAGAAGTAGCAGAAAAAGTAAAGAAATTAGATGAGAAAAAAATAACAAAGAGGAAATAGCAGAATGCTTGAAATAACAGATGAAGAAGACATACATTGGGAGGTAGTAAAATAAAAAAGAATCTTTTGGTAAAAGGGTAAAACACAAAAAAAGAAAACTTAAAGGGATAAGTAGAAAATAAAAAAATGGATGGAAAAGAATATATACAGCTAATGGCTGGGGTTTGATAATGGTTAAGGTACTTGACTCACACACATAAAGTGCAGTGTTTAATTGTCACCATTGGGAGGGAAATTGGTTCTACTTAAAATGGCCTATTAAGGAAGATAGCCTCATAATTAGCTATAAACTTATGGAACCATGAATCTAACAAAAAGGGGAAATTAAATTTTTAGAGTGTTTTCTGTAAATGTGAATAGTATTAAGAATATAGTAAGAAGAATAGGGATTTTGGAGTATTGCAATACATGTGACACTGATGTCATTATATTAGAAAGCACAAGATTTTTAAGAAATGAAGAAAGATTACAGAGAAACTATGGAGGGGAAATATAATCTGGAATTTGGGAAATGAATGATGTTCTGGAATATATGTATTTTGTAGGAATACATTAAATATATTACATATTACTGTAGCAAAATATGGGAAGATTAACCACTGTAGATTTAAAATTGAAAGAACATTACATAGAATTATAATATTATATAGTTACACCAACTGTCAATAAAGGAAAGGCTAATTTCATTAGAGTTTAGACTGTGTAGTGATAAATATGAATATGATAATAACAGAAGAGGCAAGTGTAAAAATAAAGGAAATGATATAAGAAAAATGTTAAAAGTTACATGATGTGGTAAGTTAAAACTCTGGGACAAGAACTCATGGACTTATCATAGGGGTACGTTGCTGTTGTTGTTGTCTTTCGACTTTTCCCGGTTAGGGGTCGTCACAGCGGAACTCCGGTCCACTAATGATTGTCAGTCGATTTTCACGAACGCTGAGGTGCCAGCTTAATGTTCAACCTTCAACGAAGGCACGCCCATTTGCGCATGTCTTTCGAATGCCCACCCAACTGCGGGGAGGACATGCAGACTCCACACAGAAGGCACTCCCCGCACTCCAGCCGAGAATCAAATGGGAGAACCTTATAGTATCAGACGGTTCAGTTGTAAGTGAGGGTTAGATAGCTGAAATAGGATTTTCTGATAATCTTACAATATGGCTAGAGATAAAGAAAAATAATGAATATATAAAAAAAATAGGCAAAGGAATAAAAAGGATACATGAGAAAGCAAGGAATGAAGACGGAAAGATATTAGTACTACAGTTATGGAAATAACATATTACTATGAGAACATTTTATTAAAAATTTGGTCTGAATGGTGGAGATATTTAAGGAAGAATATAATTTTTTTTTTGCAATGGCAATATGATGTGAGAAAAAAAGAGAAAGAAAAATATAAAAGAACAATTAAAGATGTATTGGAAGATTTAGAACACAATAACAGAAAGTACTTTGACGATGAAAAATAATTATATGAAAGAAATCAAGAAAAGACACAAGAACTGTCATAAAAGCAAATGTACTGTTTCAAGGAAAAAGTGAAGAAGTATCAAATTACTTAAGCAGATTAGTAAAGGAATATGGTAGTGTAATGAGTGAAATAAAAAATGTAAAAGGAGCAACATAGAGATGAATACTGTAGTACAATATGTCCAAGAAATGTTTAAAGAAAAAAGGCAATGCAAAAGACATAGAAAGTAAAAAAAATTAACAGAAAAAGAAAATAAAGAGTTGGAAAAGCAGATTTCTTTAAATGAGCTAAAGTATTAGGACAAGTAAATATAGATTAAGCTGCAAGACCAGATAAAGCAGTGTATGAAATGTATACAAATTTAAGGGACTGGCAAAATAATATTTTTTTAAAGATTCTGAATGAATAGTTAAATGAAGGTTTTATGTATAAAGAATTATGTAGTAGAATACTTAAATTCATATAGAAGAAGGAAAATAGAAGACAATTAAAAATGGAAACTGATAGTGTTGAATAACAATCATCAGAAGATCTTTATGAAAATAATACAAAAGTAATGATAGAGAAACTGCGGATGACATTATAAATAGAAAAGAACTGAAAATCACGATAGGAGACCTTAATAAGGCATATGATACAATTAGACATAAACTCTTATGGATAATAATAAAAGAATATAATAAAAGTGAGAAAGTCAGGAAATTATTTATGTCAAAGTATAGTAATAATAAAGTTAAACAAATGTAAATATCTGGTTAAGCGAAAGAAGTACATATGAGAGTGGTGTACGACAGGGATGCCCAATGAACTGTATACCCTTTGCATCAGTTATGAATGTTATAGTATGTGAATTAAATTACAAAGTGAAAGAGACAGGGTATATAAAACTTGAAGAGTTAAGAATTCCAATTCTATTAACATATGCAGATGACATTATAATAATTGCAAAATACAAAATTTGGATAATAATTTGCACAAATATATACCACTACTTGTGGTCATCCCTATTAATGAAATTTTCTTTCTCCATTCTTGTGTTGGCTTAGTTTTCAAAATACCTTCTGCTACTTTATGAATATAATATTCTGTAGGGCTGTTGTTCTCCTTAATGATGTGTATGCAAAATCCCACTCTCTCCTTCATTCTGTTTTTTTCCCCCTTACTACATCATCATTCCTTTCCAATGTGAATTATAGCTCTCTGCTTGTGTTACATACATGAGCCTTAACTGTATCGCTCTAAATATCCCTTCAAATCAGGTTAGCCTAAACTACCTTATTCTACTGAAAGGATCAACTTATCCAACTTGACCCTTGCCCTCTTCTCCTCCAAGATAAATTCCTTCAACTCTTTATCAGTTGTCGTTATCCACAACTTCTCCTCTGGTTGATAAAAAATATGCCTGACCTATA
This sequence comes from Protopterus annectens, assembly GCF_019279795.1. Taxonomy (NCBI): domain Eukaryota; kingdom Metazoa; phylum Chordata; order Ceratodontiformes; family Protopteridae; genus Protopterus; species Protopterus annectens. The sequence goes on from NC_056741.1 coordinate 1,571,632,870, forward strand.
TATAAAACATAAGGGACTAAAAAAAATATCACTTCTTGTATCGTACTATTCATATCTATAAACAAGAGTTTCCAGTTTCTCAGTTTTTGTATTACCTTAGTTTTTTCCCACATATCCTTAGCTGGCAAAACAGAAGAACTTTTACTCCATACTGATAAATACTTCATCTTATTGTGTCCTCATAAATATGGGTATTACTGAACCAATTCATATGTTCATGTTCAGGATTTATGGCTACATGTTCGTTTTGTCTTCATTCATTTTATATCTGAAAATACTTGAAACTGTCCGAAAATGTTCCTCAACATGGAGATATCCTTTCCTAGATTTTTCAGGTACAAAATAATATCATCTGTAAATAAAGCTAACTTTACTTTTTTACCATACCAATTATATACTTGAATTTCTAATTTCCTTATTTTCTTTGCCTATGGCTCTAAATATAAAGCATATAACAAAGGAAAATGAGGACAACCCTGCCAAGTTCCTCTGTTCAGACACAACATATTAGAGAAGAACCCTCCCTCGTTAATTATTGCCCCTGATCCTAAATATATCCTCACAATTAACCTTATTATTGTATCAATTAATGCAGATGCTTCCATTGCCCTGCTCATAAAATCCCAGCTTAGTCTGTCAAATGCTTTCTCTGGATCAAGACCCACCAACAAGAGCAACATTCTGCTTCTCTCTGGGCCATCATTTGCTAAATCTTGTCAAGTATTTGCCACCTCTTCACAAAACCACACTGATCCATATCTATCAATGTTGGCAACACCTTTGCCATTATTTTAGCTAGTGAAGACCCAAACACTTTGTAATAATGGTTTAAAATTGAAAAGAGTCTATGTAAACCTGGGTCTGATGGTTCTTTACCGTCTTTAGGTGTTATGGCCGCCACAGCTTTCTTCCAAGACGTTGGTGCTTCCCTTCCTTTTAAAATTCTGTTAAACAAAACCTTCCAGATCTTTATCACTTTCTTCCCTCCTAACCTCCAAACTTCCACAGGAATACCATCTGTTCCTGGAGACTTTCAATGAGCTTTTTTTTTTTTTTTTTTTTTTTTTTAATGAATGCTGGGATGGAATTTTTACTTGCATATCTTCCCAGCTATGTTAATGTCTACTAGAAAAAAGGTCCTATAAAAAAACAAAATGTCCTGTTAAAAGAAAGTTTTCATTTTACTTTTTCTGATAATAAGTAAGTTAGCTTATTTTGGAAGTGTATTTCCATTACAAAAAATAAAGAGAAGAAATCGTTGGAATTTTGTTTTTGAATTTATACTAGTAAAATATTTCAGCTATGTAACTATTGCACTATTATGTATATAATATGTAATTATGAATGTATCCCTCTGATGAATGTATTTCTATGTATTTCACTTGACACAGTTTAATGTATGAGATTGTAATGCAATAATGTGTGGTACTGATGAATGTAATGTGTGACACTGTAATGCAGTAATCTGTGGTACCGATGAATGTATTTCTATATGCATTCAATATGTAAAATTTATATTTTCTGTCGGAGCTTTTCTCCTCGGGCCTCCACTGAAAATGGACATTTGTAGCCTAGTCCGACAAACCCGGTCAACAAATATAAAATAAATAAATAAAAGTAAAAAGAAAAGTATTTTATTGTAAACTAGATGATGGTGGCTTGGTCCTTATAAATCCAGTGATATATGTGGTGTTAGTTCATTTGCGTTATATATCTTATCCAAAATTCAAATACAGCAGCAAGACATCCTTGGAACAGTTTTGAAGAACAGATCTTTAACTATAAAATGTAGGCAAACAATTATGTAATGGGAATATGGGGATAACAATAAATGTTAACATTTATGTGAAATAGTCTTTGCAAATTCGTAAATTATATTATTATGACTTTATGGATACCCTTTATTATGACCAGCGATGGCATTTTTTTAAGTACATCTTGTAAACTATGTATTAAAGAAAGGCAAATGAGATTCACTAATGTGTTAGAAATGCAAGATTTTCTCTGGTGTTTAATACTGATGAAATTATCTGTCAAATGATTAACAGCATACAAAACAAATTATCTCAGAGATTATGGGATGTCTGTAAAATAGAAGAACATATTGGGCATGCTTTGATAATTTGTCCTAGGTTGGATTATTATTGACGCTGACTGTTTCCTGCATTTTCTTTACATCATATTACATCACTGAACATCCATCATCTGTTCAGCCCAGTCTCTACCCAAACTGTAAAAAGTCACACAGGAAGTCTTTTCCTCTGTTGAAACTTGGTTATCCGATGCCCAATTAATACTCAACCCAAACAAAACTAAACTACTCATCTTCCCAGCTACCAAACATACTCAAAACAACTCTCACTTTAGCATCACAGCAAAAGACAATACCACTATATACCCAAATGAACACACCAAATTGCTAGGAGTGGAAATAGACAATAAACTAAAAATTGACATTCACATATCCATACCTATAAAAAAAGACCACAAAAAACTTGGAGAGTTATACAGAAATAAGCAACTTCTCACCAAAGCAGCAAAGATTTCAATAGCAAATTCCCACCTTATCTCCACCCTACTTTATGCCTCTCCAATATATGCCAACCTAAGGCAATGTGATCTAAACAAGCTAGAGACCTGCTGCAACAAAATCGCCAAAGTCGCCACAGGGCATCCTACTGTAGTCACCACTGTCTCTCACTTGCTGAACTGGGCTGGCTTGAACTCCCTCATCTCCTTCAATGGTATCAACTCTCACTCACCCACAAACTAGTAAACCAACCACTAAATGTCCCATCCCTCCAGAATCTACTTCAACCCTATCGCACCACCAGACAACTAAGATTCAGCAACAAAAATCACTTGCAGATCACTAAAGCCAATAACTCTGCTGGTGAAGCACTATTCTCTTGCACCATAGCCAAATTATGGAACTCCCTCCCACCCACAATTACCTCCATACCATCATGCACCCACTTCAAAACTATACTAAAAGTGCACCTAAAAACATGCTGGCTAATGCCCTTGCAGCTCCCACTTTAATATCACCCTCCCCATCCAACCACTACCTTTCTTTCCACCCCACTAACTACCATGATTATAGCAAGCTCAGATGCTCATAAGCCTAGTACTTATTATACAGCAGGAACTTCTTATTGTAACATTTGTTAATTTATTTATTTTATTTATTATTTCCAGTTTGATAACCGGGGAAATCCACTGGGCCCGAAAGCCCGTTTTCAGTGGAGGCCCGGGGAGAAAAGCTCCATGATAATACATTACACACAAAAACACAGCAGAACAGATCTAAACTAATACACACAAAAACACACTCTGTTCTAATAGCATAATACTTTAACAATTTCCAAACAAGAATGAGGTGCATTGGGCACTATACATAAGAAAAAGATATATTAGTGCAACTGTGAATGTTAGTAAAGTAGGAAAGGAAAGGAAATTATAGATAGAGTTTGAATGCAAGAGCAGGGATGCATGGGAGAAACGAATAAGAAGCAAAGAAATTAAAGGAGAGGTGTCAGAAGAGGATAGAAAAAGAACAGATAACTAATGTTCAGATTGTGGTTGAGTCCAGGAGACCACCTTGAGAAAAAAGTCAAAAGATTTAAGGTGAGAGTAAGCATAGCACTTGAAGGAAAATAAAGGGTTTATTCAGGGAGGAAGGAGGAGATAATGAAGAAGAGAGGGGAGCTAGGGAGAGTGTCAGAAGAAGGGGAACCAGGGGGTTGGGATGGAACTAGGATAAATAGAGATCTAGGTAGGAAGTATACAATTACATTTCCAATTTTGGAAAAGGTGAGAATGAAGAAGAGATTTAAAGTGTTCATAGTTTGTAGTGGCTCTTAGAAGGGAAGGAAGTGAGTTCCATTTTTTTGCTGTAGTATAGGAAAGTAGGAGTTGGCCAGGGGGTCGTTTGGGTTTGTATACTGAAATAAGATTTTGGTGGCTAGATCTTAGGGGCCTTGGAGGAGTGTATATGGTTAAGATATTAGATAATACTGGGCAAGCAGTGGGTTTAAAAATTAGTTTGTGTGCAGTAGTAAGTTGGAGGAAATTGAGTTGATTAGGGAGTTCTAGCCATTGAAGACTACGGAGGCAGATGCAGTGGTGTGTAGAATGAGTGGAGTTAGTAGCGAATTTGGCAATTCTGTAGTAGCAACTTTCAAGTTTTGTGGAGATAGAAGTGGAGAGATTGGATAGAAGAGGAGCACCATACAGTAGAGAAGGGAGAAGGAAGGTAGTGGCAAGAGTTTGTCTTGAAGATGGAGTAAGAAAGTTTGCATTTCTATAAAGCATACCAAGCTTCTGATGAGTTTTCTTTATGTTTAGTTGAATATGATTATTAAATTTCAGGTGTTCATCAATGGTTACTCCGAGTAATTTAGCACCACTAACAACTTCTATTGAGGACTGGGAGAGGCTGGAAATTATGAAGGATGACTTATCAGGAGTCAGAGCTTTTGAGGGGGAGAAGAGAATGATGTGGGATTTATTGGCATTGAGGGAAAGATGATTTTGAAGCATCCAATTTTCTATGGTTGTGAAGGCCAATTGGGTTTTGGCTTGGAGCTCGGGAAGGTTAGGCGCAGAGCAGATAACAGTGGAGTCATCTGCGTATTGTACTATTTGAGCAAGAGGAATAGAAGAGTGGAGATCATTGATAAAGATGTTAAAGAGCAAAGGCCCGAGAATAGAACCCTGAGGGACTCCGGTAGGGGTAGGTAGGAATGTCTGTTATGTACTTCGCAGATAAAGATTTTAGTTGTCTACTGATATACTATGTTCTTCATCTGTAAATATGTTTGTAATTAATTGCTATGTTAATCAAATTGTTAATTGCTATGTAATCCAATGTAACTACTGTCTGTTTATTTTAACTGTGGAGCTTTTCTCCCCGGGCCTCTGCTGAAAATGGACCTATGTTCAGTCGGACACTCCCGGTCAACAAATGTAAATAAATAAATAAATAAATAAAACATAGAGATGCAATTGTATGGACAGTATGACATGCCTTCTAGGCTTGCTAGAGATAAATATTAAAACATTATCGTTAGTGCTCTATGGATTTACTGCCTTGAAAGATGTGATATTTTATTATCCTACAAACTGTGGAACTGCAATCTTGTTTGGCAATTTGAAACACTGGTTGGGGTAAAGGGAATGGGATAACATTCTGATAATTCACTTTTTATAATGATGTGTTGTAGATGTAATTCTTGTTACAGTTGTATATAATGTATATTAGTGTTATTGTTTTGCATAAAATAAAGTTCTCCTGATCTTTTTGATTGGTGTTATGTGATCTTTTACATCCACCTGCACTATCATCAATTCAAGCAGACAGGAACCTCAGTTTAATGTCTCATCGGAAGGATGACACATTCAGGAGTATAGCACATCCTAATGCTGCACTACAGTGTCAACAACCCAGTCGGATGGAATGGGAATAGAACCCACATCCAGCTTGTCTTCTATCACCAAAGGCAAATGTGCTACCTGTTGCATCCATGACACTGTAGTGCAGCACACCTCAAACCTAAGTAATGTGTGAGTCACTGTTATACATTTTGGTCTTTGATAGCCTTATGACCAGTGACTTTGTGTTTTTTTTGTAACTGACTTATCTGGCTAGAGGTCAACCCTGAAATCTATATTCAAGTCAAAAAGAAGTAAAGTGCATTTTTAAGCTTGCCTTGGACAGCTGCCACTTTTTACAGAAATAGAATGCCTATTTTTATATGATGCTATTTTAGAAATACTACTAGCAAGATGATATATCACTCTGCACTTACTTGTAGACATTGCTTTCCAGAAAATACAGTGAAATAAGACACTTCCTTGAGATGCACTCTGACTCAGAAAGAAAAAAAAAACACTCCTGATACATTTAGTTGGCGTTATGTTTACCTGTTTCAGCTGCAATCAATCAGACAAGTATGCCTCTTCTTCTTCTTGTGTGGTTTACATGAGAAAACCATACTGAAAATACTTAGAATTCTATGAAATAAAACATTTCCAGAGTATCTCTCCTAAGGAGCTGAAAAGTGGTAATAATATGTTAAGGACAATAACTGAAAATGAAGTGCTTGCTTTGATATGGAATAGTTCTTTTCTCATTATGACTATCTTCCTACATGTGCAAATCACATTCAAAAGCAAAACCATTTTGATTCGCATTCATTTCACTCTTCTGTCCCTACTGCAATGAAGATATAATACCTTGCCTAACACACAGAAATTAAATAGTTACAGAAGCATATTAAACAAGAAAGTGCAAAACAATCCTTGACATTGTGAGTTTGTTTTATGCTGAAGTATGAACATTTCAGGCTACCGTTGATGTATGTAACACAATTTCTATACAACATACAGATAAATGTACAATATGCACAAAAAACATGTTAGCATTGTGCCAGTGATCTATGATGCTTACGTCCGAGGAACACATTTTCAGTGGTCAGAGAAGAATGTACATTGACCTACACCTACTTTGATTTAGGGCCATGAAGTAGTCAGATGCAAACTGTCAAAATAATATCTGGATGTGTCATGAAGGTTGCAGAAGTCCCTATCACAAAATATGCTTGCCCTTGTGTTTAACAGGTAATGTACCAAACCAATAAAACAGAGAAATGCATAATTTTTCAAATAGCTTTCTCATTAGCAGAGTATACAACTCCCAAATATTCACAGTACTATGATTATGCGTTATTGTACAAAGAGACAACACATTTGAATCTAGTAGTTTTGTAAGAGTACTAAAGTGTTACGGTTTTTGCATGTCAAGGTATTTAAGATACGTGCTGCAAAAACTGTAGTAGAAACAAATCACTAAGTTAGTTTCATTTACAAATGGAACTATACCAATGAATTATTCTTCATAACTCAGTCCAAGGAAATTATACTGCAGAGAACAAGGGCTGCAACATGTGCATTCAGTATATTCAGATATATTTAAAGAACAGTCTGTACCGAGAGCATAGCATAAGTAAAAACACTGATGTGTGGGGAAAAAAGTCAGGTATGCCCTCCAAGGAAAGAAAAGCATATATGAATTTTACAAAACACATGTCCAGAATTTATGGCCACAGAAGTTACTTGCCATGCTCCATGCTATATTTAAGAGAAGATAAAGTAGAACATAATTTATTTTTATATCAACTGCACAAACACACCAGCACAGTAATATATATATATATATATATATATATATATATATATATATATATATATATATATATATATATATATATATATATATATATATATATATATATGCATTTTACCAGGATCAAATTCAACTCATGCCTCCCAATTCCTGCCCCATGCATTATGGGAAAACCTACTTAGGTTTACAAAGGCACAGTTCAACATGGATTGCATTGATCATCATGGAGATTTGGAATAACCTCTTCTTTCCTTTTTTGAAGGGAATGACATTCTCTTCAGATAAAACATAATGCACATTTGCACACTATAATATGTCCATGTAAAAATGTTTTGTATTTTGAAAAAAAAAAGCAGCATCAAAAGCATTAGACATTACTTTGTTCCAATTTACATTTGTTACTAATATAGGCAATATTTAGGCTTTTACAATCTCTTACAATCTCGAGGCATGCTTTCTTGTAAGTAGACATTATATTAATTATCTGTTACCATCAACACAGGTCTTGGTAACTCACAGTTTTGTTTCTTGAGCTCCTGCAGTACATCTCAAAGGTTGCGGATACAAGGAGCTTGTCTTCTCTGACAGTTCAACACTAGTTTGGGCACATCACGATTAGTCTAGTCATTAGATAGTGAAGACACTGCCTCCATCTCTCATGTCTTCAGATTCACCTGGCTTCATCAATTGCTCATGTGGTTGTGCTGTTTGTTTACTCAGGTCAGACATTTCAAGAAAGGCATGGATGCACCACTGATTTTGCCTTACCACATCTCCATCATTGGTTAAGGTTACCTATGATCTTGATTTTGTGGATTTAGCAAAGGTCACACCTATTGCCTTCCATCTCTTCTCCACATCTAACTTGAGGTGGACAGTCTGCCTTAGGTTTAAATTAACCAATAAATAAAATGAAGGTCTATTGTCAAAGAAATATTTGTATCCAGATTTGGCCCTTTGGACATCTTACTCAGCAGCCACTTATGGAACAGTTTTGGACAATAAGTTTGTCTGAAAAAATTGAGATTGAGAAGTTAGTTTGAATCTATCTGCCCAGTGTGAGTTGTGCTGAAGTCTTTCTGGTTGCTCATTGTGGCCTAGATCTGTTGGACATTAAAGTTAGGTGCAGCTTAAGCTGGTTAAGAACCATTTGTACTGCTCCCTCAGCAGTACCATTTTGTTGTGGTACTAAAGACTTAATGTATGAGCAAACCTATTTCCTTTACAAATGTTTGAAACTAGAAATACACAAATGATGTTTCATTGTCAAAGACTAGTTTGAAAACACTGTTAAACTAGGATATGACTTTATGACTGGTTATTGGACGTATGTTAACTATCTCCGTGCATTTTCAATAACTGTCCACTACTGCTAGGTACTTTTATCCATTAAGTCCACTCATATCTGCTGCAATTATTTACCATGGCCGTTTTGTCAAAGGGAACACAAGGGGATACAGTCAGAGACTTTCTCCTTTAGGGAGGTCTGTGTTCCATGCAGAACTGACATACATCACAAATTTGCTAAAATCAGCAGTGATATTTGGCCACCGCATAGATATTTTTGCTCTCTGCACTTGAGCAATGCTTTATGCCTTTTACAGATTGGCACCACAATCCAATTCTGGTACAAAAAGAGACCTTTGTACTCTGATAAATGAGCTTTCATAATGAAAATGTTGAATAATGAATGACTTATCTCTGTCCATTTATTGGTCACTCATTAGGAACATGACCAAGTATGCTCTGCAGATCTGCATCTTGCTGACTTGCATGTTTAAGGCTATCCATACATACTCACATCCTCTTCAGTAACTGACTAGACTGTCACAGTCACTGGATTTTTGAACAGGTAATCTGCTATTATCATTTGTGTTGCTTGATATAGATTGCTATTATCATTTGTGTTGTTTGACATAGACTGCTTTTACATTGAAAAATCTGGGCCTCATCAGCAGATGTTGACATCTCGGAGGAACCTGATTTGTGTCATAAAATTTATCATTGGGATAAGGTGTTTATGATCTGTTTGCAACTTGAACCTGCCAGGCCCAAGAGGTAAAATGAAGAACATTCACATCCCATACTCATGCCAGACATTCCTTTTCAGTGTGAGAACATCTCCTCTTGGTCTGTGTTAATGTCTTGGAGAAACTAGAGGCCTTATTTTGCTATGAATCTGTTTCAGTAAAGCTGGTCTGACACAATAACTGTTGACTATCATCAAAATAGGGACATTAATATAGATTTAAGCTTTTGGAAATCAGGTTCTTTTGTGTCACCCTAAGTCTACACTAAATCTTTTTCAGCAGTTCATTAAAGGATGAAACACTATTGATAATACTGTCAAGAATTTTCCCAAATTGTTTTTTTAAGCTTGTAAGAATAAATTATTTTGTTTCAGCAGTAGAATTTTTTACAAGTTAAACAATGACAGTGTTACATAGGTTGACAAATTGCCTTCCAAACCAATGAACATAACTGTAAGTGTCTCACCTTTCTCATAAGATTATTATAATCCTCTAAGAAGTATTACTTCTACAACCATTTTTTAATTAAAAAGATTTAATACTTAATGAATGATAACTGCAGTCAATCACATTTTGGGTACTTAATGAATAACTACAGTCAGTCATATGTTACTATCTAAACAGTACAAAATATAGGTCAGTAGTCATAAAGTCTTTCTGTTTTCTGGTATGATTCCAAAGTCTAAACAAATTTCTAGCAGAAAGTTTACTTTTTTTTTTATACATTTTATTACATTTTAACATATATACAATATTTATATGAAAGCAAGATGATCAATGATACATAACAATGAATAACAATAACTTACTGCAATTAATTAGAATTAAAAAAATAATTTCATATTTTTACTTGCAGTATAATTATTAATCAAGGTATTTAGACTATCCCAGCAGCCATAATTTACATTACGAACTGTAGGCTTTGCTCTTAATGCAGATTTTTGACACAAATCAGCTACTAAGAATTTCTTAAATAGAGGAACAGCTTCTAATTTCCACTTTCTGCCGATAGCTTTAAAATGTCAATGATATGTACCCACAAATTGGCAACTTTTTCACAACACGAGCCTATTCTGCCTTCATTTCCTGATTACATATCCAGCAGATTAATATATCAGACTTTGTAAACTTAGATAACTTATAGGGAGTAACGAAAGTCCTATGTAGATATTTCCACATGAAAATTTTCCAATACAGTCTCATTGGTGTTAAACCAATTGATTTCAATAATAAATATTTCTCCTGTTTGCTAAACAAACCACTAGTTTCAAGGGAATCTGAATGACTTTTATCAAAATTATTATTTTTGGATATTAAAAAATATTATTGTTGGAGATAACCATCTTATAAAATTTAGATAAACTCCCTTTGTTTGAGATATCACCATTAGTAATGGAAATTATATACTCATATCCTTGGCACAAGCTTGATCCTCTTGACTTAAGATGATCAGGTAACTACTCAGATTATTTATTGAAGATCCCTTTTTCCAGCTTTTCAACAGAATCACACATGTGATCATTTCTGACCATTCTAATATTTCAGCATGCAAACTCTGGGCATTCTTACAAAACCCAAATAACCAAAACAATTTCGTGCTTGGCATCTGATAGCTTCAAATGAATTATCCAGCAGGCTATCTAAATGACCTTATTCCAGAACTGTTGATTTAGAAGACAATTCCATATTATCAGGAAAACAGACCACCTTAGGCCTATGCCATCCTCAACACACCCTGTGGTTATGCATTAGCCTAGAACCAGAAAGATGGGGGTACTATTATGTACAAACAACCTTAAACTACAGAAGGCTAAATGGGGTACAGATCTAAATATACAGAAGTACCCTACTACATGGTATCAAACTCTTTCCTCAAGCGGAACACCCAACATTTTTCACCAGCCTACCTTGGTATGATCCTCACTACCATTTACATCTCTTTCTGTAGATATGGATAACAAATGGATAGCACTCCTTTGTCTATATAGTCACTGTTGCTTAGAGAAAAACAGCTCTTGTACTCACTTTCCTCACTTATCTAGAGGAAAATATTTTTTTATTCAGGCATGTCCAAGGGTCAGCTCCCAGTGTTCTCTCCTGTCTATGAATTTGGGCATCTTCGGGCAATGTAGCAATTGCCTCATGTACACAGACAATCCTCTCCTCCTACCACCCAACACTATAATCTGTGAGAGATGCACTTATCTAGCCAAACTGGAAGTAAAGCTCTCTCCAACCAAGACTGAACTTGACAGTCAAGAGGAGAAGGTAAACACTTGCACCACACCACACTCATCACATAGTCCCACTAAATCTACACCACCAAAATCCACACATAGAAACACAAAAACATTCACGGAGGCTCTCAGTAATAATCTGCTCAAGCAAAAGAGACCTCCAAAGCAGAAACACAAGCAACCTCCACCCCCCCAACACAGCCCAAATGACACATAGCCCACAGACTGTACATAGCCCACAGACTCAGTGTGCCACTCAACCACAGCCCATAAGGCAAAACAACGTACCCAAAACACTAGTCATAGGTGACTCTATAGTCAGGTACACTGATGTCCCACTCACCAGGCTAAACAAGGAGAAGGTTACTGTCAGCTTCCTGTTGGGTGCCAGGATCTGCCACATAACCCACCCACTCAGGTCACTCCACAACAAGTACAAATATGACTCTGTCATTGTCCATGTTGGAGTGAACGACCTGAGATGTACCTCCCTGGACTACATGAAAAGAGACATGGAAGAGCTCTCTGATCTTGTAGCCCAGGCAGGTATGACCCTACCCTGAATAACATTCTGTGATCGCCCAGAATGATACCTCTGTACAAGGACAAAATGACTGACTTCAACAATTGGCAAAGCTTCTGGTGTCATTCTAAGGGGATCCAGTATCTGTCTGTCTGGGACGACATGGTCGACAGACCATGATGCTTTGCCAGAGATGGCTTGCACCTGTCGCCCCTGGGAGTCCCGATACTGGCTAAGACTCTTGCTGCCCCTATAGTACCTTTTTTAGGCAAGGTTCAAATGACAAATTCATCACCGTAACAGGAAAAGGTAAGCAAAAACTGAGGGTAATGCTACTCAATGCTAGAACTCTAAATCTCAAAATGCACTCTCTCGTGGCACTCCTTAAAATGGAAAACATCGATATCTGTGCAGTGACTGAGACCTGGTTCAAGGCTCCAGATAGCACCCCTGCACTACCAGGCTAGAACTCATACCACACTTTTGTGCCATGTAACCTGGACCGGAACACCAAAGTTGGAGGTGTGTCCATATTCATTAAGGATATCCACACCTCCAGGCTAGTTGCTCAGCATAATGCATCCAAGGTTATCCAAGTGCAACTAACTCTGGGCAAAACTGCAATCCAAATTGTAGCTTGCTATAGATCCCCCACCATGTCCCATGATTCCCACTCCTCTTTTCTTGATATACTGGAAAATATTAGGGTTCAACCAAACACCCTAATAATGGGCGATTTCAACTACCCCACCATTAACTGGGAAAACTATTCGTGTACCAATCCTTTGCTTAACACTTTCTGGAATTTATAAATTCCAATGCCCTGGATCACCTTATCCACACCCCACCAGGGGCAACAATATCCTAGACCTAGTCATTACCAACATGAGTGACCGGTGTTCCACACCTGAACTCAACTCCTCATTGGTCCGATCTGACCATAAGCTAATCACCCTAGATATCCACATCCCGCCCCCATCCCCCATTAAGGAAACCATGGTAAAAAATTTCTCCAAAGCCAGCATCATGCTTCTTAAGATAGAAGTGGTGAACTTTATGACACCCATGCAGATGGACAATACAGTTATGACTGATGAATCCTACACAAATGCACTCTATAAGCACTTACATGAGTGCATGGATCGTGCTATCCCAAACAGTACCAAGATGTTATCCTCCCAAAAAAGGAAGCCAATCTGGTGGTCCCCTGCCATAAACAAACTGTACAACAGAAGGAAGAAACTGTTGCAAAAGAGAGTAAAATCCCATGAATGGAGTAGCTCTCTGGTCAGCCTCAGTTAAAAGCTGAGATCCCTTATAAGATCCTCCAAAGCTAGCTATGAAAACAAAATCGCCACTGATTCTAACAAGAACTACAAAGCATTCTATAGCTATGCCAAGAATCTCAGTGGTATCACCCAGATCTGCTCTCAGTTACAGCACAAAGGCATGAAAATTACAGAACCAACTGATATTGCCAACATCCTGGCAGATAGGGTTAGTGCTAACTTTACCCCCTCTCACCACCTAAAGGGCCCGTATCTATACAGGAAGAATGCACAGTCCCTGTAATCACAACTATGCAGGTAAAAGCTGCACTCTCTAAAGCCAAAAACACAGCATCTATGGGACCGGACAACATCCCAGGCTGCATTTTACATGAACTTCAGAATGAACTGGCTCCACCCCTAAGCACCATGTTCAAGCATAGCCTCACATCAAGCTTTGTGCCCACTGAATGGCGCACAGCAACAGTTATCCCACTCCACAAAGGGGGAGCCAACACTGATCCCAGGAACTATCACCGTATTAGCCTGACGAGCCTGGTCTGCAAGGCCATGGAACACATCACCATGGAATTCATAAACAAAGACATTGGTAACCTCCAAAGTCTGGACCCCACCCAGTTCAGGTTTGTGAAAGGCAGATCATGCCTCCTGAACCTGATCGACTTCTTTGAGGCAGTCACCAAAGCCGTAGATGAGGGTAAGGTGGTTCACACAGCCTATCTTGACCTCACCAAGGCTTTCGACACCATCCCCCATTCTGGATTTACAGCTAAACTCACTAAACGAGGTATAAGTCCCTACGTCACAAGATGGGTTACCAACTGGCTTACTGACAGAACCCACACTGTAAAAGTTGCAGACTCCAAATCTGACTTCAAGCCAGTGACAACTGGAGTACCACAGGGTTCAGTTCTGGGACCTCTCTTGTTTGGTATCTACGTCTCTAAAGTACAGGCTAACACAGAAGGCCTCGGGCTAACGAAGTTCACAGATGACTACAAACTAGGAGCCATAGTCGAGTCCCCAAATGATATGGACATCCTACAGAAGGGCCTCACTGAGACAGATGCCTGGTGTCAGTACCATGGCCTCAAGCTCAATGCCAAAAAGTGCATTGTCATCCCCTTTGGTAAAAACTCTGTAGCCATGAACTACCACATAGACAGCAGTCTACTTAACACCAAATGTGTGATAAGAGACCTTGGGACCCAGGTGGACAGTAGTCAGGAAGTCCTTCTACATGGCACACCTCATCACAAAAGGGTTCTCATACAGGAAAAAAGAGGTCATTGTTCCCCTCTACACGACACTCATTAGGTCCATTATAAAGTACAATTCCCCTTTTGGAATGTACCTCACAAGACATCTGCAGCAACTGGAAAGGCCACAGAAGTACCTCACAAAGAGGATTACTGGCCTCAAACAGATGCCCTACACTGACCGTCTCAAAAAACTCCAGCTTTACTATGTAGCATATTGCCTACTCTGAGGTGATCTCTGCCTAACAAATAAAGCTATGTCAAACCCAGAGCTGTTGGACATGCTACACCTAAAGAAATCCCAATCCCTCCAAGCTACACACTCTAGGGACCTAAACCTTGTCACCACAATAAACAGGACATGCTGGAGGGATAGATTCTTGTCCCAGAGACTTCCCATTCTCTGGAACAAGCTACCCATCTATGTCAAGCAAAGTTCCTCATTAGCACTCTTCAAAAAAAAATCCTGATGAGTGGATGGGAAATTGGAAATACCCCGGGATCACTTCTGTGGCTCTGCTCGACAGTGGCACAGGAAAATAACTTTCTTGGGTGGCGTAAGCCAGGTAACCTTGTTGGCTAGGCTTACTTAGGCCCTTGGGCCGATAGCCTAGTACCTACCTATGAACCTTACCTCATATGAAAGCTCTCAGCTAGATGAATAGAATGCTGCTGACAGCATGTAGGTAACTTGAGTGATTGTTGAGATATTGCAATTTGTTTACAAAATATTACAAATGTAGTAGTTACTGTATTTACTCTGACTTACAGAATTCAGTTTAAGACCAAGAACCTAAAGAATACTTCCACTATAAAAATAGTCTACGCTGAACAATTTGCCATTTACACTTCTTTCATAACCCCTATGGTTCCAAAGATGTGAACATTTGTTTGAAATGTGAGGACATAATTTAATTCTGTCAAAAAGCTTAGGCTATGCCCATTGGAAGTCACTGTGCAAACTTCTTAAGCTCCATTGGAATGAATGAGTACCAAATGCTTTTTGCAGGTCTAGACAGAGATATTGGGTCTGCTTACTTAGCTGCAGAACATTTTGCCAAGCCAGTAGTACCTTAGGCCTCCTTGGCTACTCTTAACAAAGATTTTGTTGAGATGGATGTACTGACATAGGTAGCATAGGTTCTAACCACCTTCCCAGCACCTTAGCATAGATCTTTGTTTCATTTTGAAGCAGAGATACTGGATGAATGCTACCTATGTTTTAAGAATAGTAGTATTGCTGCTAGATGACTAGATCGAGGAAGGTAACTGAATGCAGATCTCCTTGCTGGATTTTTTGTATAGGTCTTTTGGTAGATCATCTGGTGCTGGAGCTTTATGGAAAGCCAAAGATGCTATGGCTTCCTGGATTTCTTGGGTCAGTAACATTGATAGAATTAGTGCAGGCAATGTACAAGGAACCAATGACTCAAATACAAACACTGTTCGGTCTGACAGAGGGGTTCCCAGTGGGAGTGGGTATGCATTGTGGGTCTTCTCTGAGCTGACTGCTGTTCTTACTGGTGATGGACTACTTGGGCAAACAGGTCAGAGGGGACAGATCAACAAAGTTGCTGTATGCAGATGATATGGCATTACAGGCAGACTCTGAGCAAAAACTTCAGCAAAGAATAGAGGACATGGATAAAAAACTGAAGGAACATGGGTTGAAACTAACTACGGATAAGACAGTGGTAATGGCAGCAAATTGGGGAAATCAGGAGAAGCTGAGAATTGAGATAGAGGAGAAGATTGTGAAACAGGTTAATAGCTTCAATTATGTGGGATGGGTGGTTGAGGAAAAGGGAAGTCTGAATGAAGATGTCAAAGCTAAAATCAAAGGGGCTGCAGCCAACTGGCATAGAGTGTCAGCTGTAGTCTGACAGAAGAATGCCAAAGAAGCTGAAAAGTAAGGTGTACAAAACATTGGTGCAACCAGTACTACTGCATGGTACAGAAACCTGGGCAGTAAAAGAGAGCAGATAAGGAAGCTAGAGGTGATGGAAATTAAGTAGGACAGAAGAGCAGAAGCCACAGTAGCTCCAATTGCAGAAAAGATTGATGAGAACAGAGTACAGTGATTTGGACATGTGCAGAAAGCAGAAGACAATCTGGTAAAGAGTATTTGGGACAGACAGGAAGAAGGTAAGAGGAAACGAGGGCATCCAGAAACAGGTGGATGGATTGTTTGAGAGAAAATCTGTGACTGTAAGGGATGAGTGCCGAAGAAGGCAGAAGGGTTGCTTTAAATCAAGAAAGATGGATAAGGTTAACATGACACCCCAACCCCAGGTGGAAAATGTGAAAAAAACGGTTGATGATGATAATGATGATTTGGCCATGAATAGTTTGTCCATTATTTCTTCCATGACTTCAGGCAGCTGTAGATATACTAAGAAGGGTTCGATGCTCTCCACCCCAAACTGACTGTTGACCATATATATGGCTGAAGGAATTTCCTACACTGGACTATATCCCTGATCACAGTCCTTTTGCTCAGGTGAGTGGAAATGGTTATTTCTTTCCTCCATTCTTTAAGTTTTCTTGCTAGTACCTTGAGTCGAGGGATACCTTTGGCCACTAGAAAGTTTTAATCCTCTCAAATCTTTCCTGAAATGTGAAGAATTGCAATGCCTTACATTCTTGTTTCAACAACTTGTTATGTGTAAGAATTCTAT
The DNA here is from genome assembly GCF_019279795.1 of Protopterus annectens. Taxonomy (NCBI): domain Eukaryota; kingdom Metazoa; phylum Chordata; order Ceratodontiformes; family Protopteridae; genus Protopterus; species Protopterus annectens. The sequence goes on from NC_056741.1 coordinate 1,571,650,072, forward strand.
CCTCCTGACAACTGGATTTTTTTGCACAATGAAATTAACTCTTTTACTCATATCTCATTAGTAACAATTAGTAATAATTAGTCTCCAGTTAAGCACAGAAAAAGCAAACACCACATCTCTTATTTACATCATTATATAACTATCATCTGAAAGAGAAGATTGAAATGTGTGACCCTAACACTAGAGATTTCAAGTTAGCGCTAACAAAAAATGATCCAGCCTGCTCGCCACATTGGTTACCAACAGAAAATAGGTAAAGTCCATTACCTTTTGGTTGAGCATATCCCATACTTCACATAATTGCAGGTCAGACATACCCTTGTTGTGCTCAAGTGCTACTAGGTAGTCTGAGCTTCCCTGCTGTTAGTGTGTCCAATATGGGGATAAGGCCACACTGAAATCCCCTGAGAGTATAAGAAGTGAAGATATCACACCCACTTGTAACAAGTTTTCCTAAAATCACAACATCTATTATTATTTTCAGCTGTAGATCCATAGAAGTTAACTAAAATAAGATATTTGACCTTTGCTATCACTCATCTGCCTGCTGTGTATGATCTTAAATTGTCCTGCTATCAAAATAGTCACTACCCTTTAGCCAGATTTGTGCAGCTAATGACCATCCATCCCTTATTCCCTTTTCCAGTTTTGTCTCCTGTAACAAAAAATAATGTGGGCCTTCTTTTGTTTAATTACTCTTAAACAGGTAAATAATTTGTGCCTCATATTGAGATCCCTCACATTCTAGGACATGCAGCAAACAACAGTATGTCATGCAGCATTATCTGTTTTGTTACCAGTATAGAAACCCACCATTGAGGTAAATGCATGGGTCATACTGATCCTAATATTTAAAGCTTAAAATGTTACCTTTCCACTCTGATTAAGCAGGGAACAGAATACACTACTAGCAAAGAATCCTTCCAACAATGTCCTTTTACACCCAGACAAATAAAAAAAAATTGATTGATAGTGTAATGCCTGTTTATTGCTAACTCTGTGTCAAGCTCAACACTTAAAAATACATTCCGTTGTTCTACTTAAAATGATAACTTCCTAAAATAAACACAACTCTTCTGCGTAACCTATCCTTGCATTAACTTCAGCCATAGCAATGTTGCTTCAGTTTAGGAGGCATGGCTGTGACCTATACAACCTCCTATACTGTTTGCGTCTAACTAGTTGAACCACATGCTAAAAAAATGAAAAGAAGGGAAACATAAAAAGAAAAATATTCTGTGTAATGACACCCTCCCCAAGTGCCTATTGCCCATTCTACCAAAATCGAAGATCATAAGGAAAACCCAGGAGAGATAAGCAGGATATGAGCTTTGAACATCTTGTGCTTGTTTGTCTCAATCATACCGAAGTCTTAAGTCTCACCAGTTATATATTGTTTGGGACTTCTAACACATTGTCTTTTCCTGTGTAAGTGTTCATAATCTGAAGTTTATCTGAAGTTGGCTCAGGTGTGATAGAATGGCCCTGTCTCCTTCTGTTGTTGACCAAATTGCTAATGGCACATAACAGTTGCTAGTTTTCACTACTGAAGAGAATAACCTTTGTTTAGCCAGTGTAGAAGTTCCAGAAATTGCTAGTTTCTCAGGGATCAATCCAGTCGCTCATTAATTTTTCTTCATTGGATCCTTTTCATGAGAGATTAGAGTTTTTCTCTCTTGCCTCATATGCATCACCTCTCCAGATCCACACACTTTTTGATCAATTGCCTCCCCTTGCTGTCGTTGGACAAGTAGTGAGTGCAGGAGTGCTTCTGCATCCCCATGATGATTATTGGAGAATGACTTGTCTATGCATGAAAGACACATGGAACATGTGAGGAAGCATAACTGACATGTCAAACCAGCTTCCCTTTTCTTCCTAATCAGTAGTACCACAGCCCTCCTTTTCAAAAAAAAAAGACTGCTACTGTAGCACAGTTCAAAGCCATGGCAATCTCTGGGACATGATCCAAGGTGTGAATTTCTACACCCTCTCAATTCCTGGTGGCATTGAAATCCTCAGTGTTTTACATAGCTCTGTCTGCCTGAATTTGATCAGGTTTGAGCCTTCTGCTGTCTAAGGCAAGTCAATAAATTATATTTTTTTCTTCCTGCTCTGGTTCTCCAAATCATCCAATTTTAGATTCAACCACTGCCCTCTATTCTATAGTGTTCCAATTTGCTTGATATGGATAGCCAATTGTGTCTCTGTGAGATTTAAGCTCTTGATGCTGTGATTCCAGCTTGTCAGCAATCTCTCTGAGTCCATTTTCATGTCTATCACTGTTATCCTTGATTGATGTTGGATCCTGAGGAAATTGCTGTAACAATGCTGTGACATTGTCATACAGGTTAGCCTGGCCCTGGTTTTCTGTGAGAGATGGTGTCACTAGCTTTGCTGTTGGCCTATTACCCAGTACCTTTTTCAGCTCAGACTGTCTTTTTTCCATTATTTTTAGGCAATCGTGTCCTTTCAGAAGATTGTTGAGTAACTTTTGGAAGTCTCTGCCTATAGTGTAATTAGTGACATGAAGAATGCATGTTTAGATAGCAAGAACTGTCACGTAAATTGCCCAAGTTTACATTAATTTTAGACCATTTTGCTCTCATGCATTCCTGAAAGCACCCTAAGAATTTGTCCAAATAATTGACTATAACAAGTGTTCTAGCTTGTTAGCTTTCAGCAGTCTGTGTCAAGGGTATTTGTGAAAATCCAGTAAAAGCATTTATTTATTTATTATTTATTATTATTTTACATTTGGTAACCGGGAAATTCTGACTGCACATGGGTCCTTTTTCAGAGTAAGCCCAGGGAGAAAAGCTCCACATATAAAATACAAATATCAGATACAAATATGATTACATTCCATTTCAAAAATAGAATGACAATAACAAACAACAGTATAAAGTACAGTGATACCAACTGCCAGATACAAATATGATTCCAATTACAGTTTGAAATATAGAAAGAAACTAACAAACATACAATGTACAGAATTGAAATATAGAAAGAAAATAAACATACAGTGATGCAGAAAGTATGATAGTAAATCTAGTTGATGAAAGGCATAGGTTAGAATATTTAGAGGAAAATGCAGTGGTCAGAGATGACCACACGCTGTAACATTTAGAAGGCAGCACAGTACATAGTCTTATCTGTAGGGGATATGATAAAATACCTGTTGGAGTTTTACATGCTAAGTCTAGGTTTGACAAATTTTGTACACTGGAGATTCTTTTTCTAGTTGATATTTACACTGGAGATTTATTCTCTAGTTGATATTTACACTGGATGTTTATTCTCTAGTTGATCCCCTACCCTACCCCCAATTCCCACCCACCCCCAGGGGCACTAGACTTATACTTCCTTAACCACACCCTCTCTCCCAACCTTCCAATTCTATACTTCAACCAATCTATATAATTTAACCACACCCCACCTATCTACCTTTCCCCTTACCCCTTACATCCAGTACCTCTTCCTACAACACTTAATATTATTTCATTACCTTTATCACTGCTTCCACTCAAAGAACTTTACAAAACCCATACATTCATTTGTCTTATCCTACCCAGGTCCTGCTGTAGCAATATAAGATACCCCTAATAATATGGCTTCAACAACAAAACCTATCCTAACCAAATTAATACTCCTATCTACTCTCATACCTGTCCTCACCTCTGTCTTATCTCCTCACCTCCATTGATAAATTGAATTATTACCACTTCAACTACTCTCCTAAACAAACAGCTAGTCACAATTATACCCTTACTCATTTTCAAATAAATACCACATCCACACCCTGCTACCTGCTAGCCAAGCACCATCGACTTACTCATATCAAATTCAATAACACAACTGTAAAGAAGCTGAAATATCTAACCAGCTTCATCAACTACCCAATTTCTGGCCTAAAAACTCCCACCTTAAAAGACGGTGATATCCACCCTAACCCAGGCCCAACAAACATCCCCACTTTCACAACTCCTTGTACCACTCTCTCCACCCTAACAACCCAAACCTGTCTCTCTAATTCCTTACTTTTAGGTCATCTCAATGTCTGCAGTATAAATAATAAAATTGCCCATCTCCACGCCCTCCTTGATATACATTCCTTTGATATCCTCTGTCTCACAGAAACCTGGTTAAAACCTGGAACTAAAGACAATGAAATAATCCCCTCAGGTTACAATATATTGAGACTCGACCGCATAAAGCGTAGGGGTGGGGGAGTAGCACTACTGTTTAAATCCATGCTACAGATCTCCTCTATATCTTATAACCCACCTCAAGATAGTAAGGCTGAAGTTCTTATCTCCCGACTTCAACTTAACCCTTGCAAAGCCCTATACATTATCTGCATCTACTTACCTCCTGGTAATAATAGTACTACAATAGAAGACATTCTAAGCTGGGTATCAGCTACTTACCCACAAGAAACTATTATACTAGGAGACTCTAATACTGACTGGAAATGTGTAAACACAGATAATCCTTCATTACATATTAATCTTCATGGTTTTAGTCAAACAATTACCACCACCACTAGACTTAACAAACCTAACAACAAAGAGAGTATCTTAGATTGGATACTTATTAATAAACAACAGCAAATTTACAAGGTAGGAACTCTACCAGATGACTTAAGTGATCATATGTTAACTTACATTATAAGACAATATAATGACATCCCTAACACCCCCACTTATAGGATCTCTCGAACCAACAAACACTTTAACCCTGTATTATTCCAAAATGAACTTAATGCCTGTAACTGGAACCCACTAAAAACTCTCCCTTTTGAGGAGGCTGTTAAATATTTCAACTCTAAATTCTTAACTATCCTTGATACGCATGCTCCTAAATGGTCCATCAGAATGAAGTCCAAACCAGCCCCCTGGCTTTCAAAAGAAACTAGTCAACTGATATTGCTTAGGAATAAATCTTGGGTCAGTTGGAGAACATCCAAAAATATCTCAGAGCAACAAACATTTAGACAGCTGAGGAATATTACAAAAAAGCAATACTCACTGACCAAAAAACTACTATTGTAAACTACAGCAATCTCACCATAACAATCCACAAAAGTTGTGGTCTAGCTTAAATAGACTCCTACACCCAGGGCACTCTAGCACACCACCCCCTCTAGGGACTGACAACAATATATCCCATCAAACTGCCAATGCCTTCAATACCTTCTTCACAAACACCATAAAATCTCTAGCCTGTCAACTTTCCACAAACAACTCTAATCTCCCAACCTCTTTACCTGATACTCTACTAACATTCCAAATACAACCCATCATTACTTCGTACATCCAAAAATGTATCCAAAAACTTAAGCAGTGTACCCCCTCTGCTGACCAAATACCATCTGAATACCTGCAAAAAGCAGCTAAAGTAGTTGCTTATCCTGTATCCATCCTTATAAACAGAATCATAAATGAAGGAACCATCCCTGATATCTGGAGAATCTCCCACATTATCCCCCTACATAAAGGCGGTAGCTCCAATGAGTAGTCCAACTACAGGCCTATAGCTCTCTTATCACCCTTAGCAAACGTTATGCAGAAATACATTCACCATCAACTAATTAACTGCTTAACCCAACATAATATACTAGCTGTCAGCATGGCTTCAGACCATTTCATAGTACCACCACAGCCCTCCTATCTTTCACTGACTCCATCAATAAAAACCATAATAACAACATCCTCTTATCAGCACTCTTTATTGATCTGTCAAAAGCCTTTGACATGGTCAACCACCCCCTACTCCTAAAAACTCTTGAATCCCTTGCTCTAGACACCAAGGCTGTTCTCTGGTTCAAGTCCTACCTTACCAATAGGCAACAAGCAGACCTCTGGGAGAATAAACTATCTTCCCACCTGCCAGTCTCCCTCGGAGTCCCTCAGGGCTCCATTCTAGGTCCACTTTTATTCTCTTTATTCATTAACGACCTTCACTTAGCAATCCCTCAAGCTACTTGCATACAATATGTGGATGATTCCACTCCCTTACGTTCTGCCAACTCCACATCTGAACTACAATCCCTAACCCAGACAGTATTTAACTCAGTCAAGGCGTGGTTCTTAAAATGCTGCCTCCTTTTGAATGCCAAAAAAATAAGCTCTTACTCTTCACACCTAACAGTAAGTCCCCCCCTATAAATGTCTCTATCAAATCAAATAAGGGCACCCTTATAACCCCCGACTCTACCACCAAACTATTAGGAGTCTTAATTGACAATAGCCTTACATCTGACAATCATATAAATAACACTATAAAAACTGTAAATAGAAAATTGGTCTCCCTATATAGAATAAAACCCTTCTTAACACCAACAGCCAGAGCTACAATTGTCCACTCCCATCTAATCTCTACTCTTCTTTATGCTTCCCCCATATATACTAACCTAAAGAAAAATAGCCTTTAAACAGCCTTTAAGTGCATGCAATATTCTAACTCTCATCCATCCCTAACATCCCCCCTCACCCTTTCTCCACTTATCATATGTTCTTTTGAATGTATCTGCAGATTTCCTCTCTGCCACTCTTTCTGGTACTTCATTACAAGGCTCTGCATCACTTGGTGTGACAATGTACTTTTAAAGATCCAGGGACTAGTTAAGTGTCTAGAATCTGTTGCCAGCGTCCCCTCACCCTGCTCTGTTCTTCCTCTTCAGGTGATGCCTTCATGTTTCCATCACATGGTCTTGTGCACACTATGATGTATTCCTGCCTCTTCTGGTTTCCAGAGGGAAGAGCTCCATCTCCTCTAGTTTCAGCTCACACCCTTTTCTTATACATCACATGCATCTTTCTAGTGGATTTCTTTTGAAATCCTTCTAGCAACCAGATGACAGTTTCCTTGAATGACCCCCAAGAACTGCACATAGTATTCAGGGTGTGGTCTCAGGACAGTCCTACATAGTGAGCCCACTTCCTCTCTACTGCAGGAGTTTATCCAATGAGAATACCACCAGCATTCTGTTTGATGTTGGCACTGCCCACTCAGTTTACCCCCTGCCATCCATTTGAAATGTAATAAAAATCCAGGATCCTCTTCTTTCTCTTTTATTGCTGGCTCAGCTCCTTTGTATAACTGTTGTAGCTGCACTGTAGCGTTTTGTTTTTGTCAGCAATGAACTTTAAATGGACAATTTTTCTCATGGCTTTGTCTTTCCAAATCCTTCCAAAGTCTTTCTAGCCCTGTTCCCTGCCCCCCTCAAATATGTCTGAAACAACAACAGTCCTGAGGCACTCTGGTCTATGAACAACCACTTCTGTAGCCTGTGCTCATTTGTCCCGACACCTGCCATCATCTCTCTGCTCTGCTCTGCCATTTAGTCATGTAAGAATGTAATTCTTCAGCCTTAACCCCATCTTCAGGCCCCTCCAGCTTTTCTACAAAGCAACTGTATGGGACTAATTCAAAGGTTCTGGTGAAGTCCAGGTGAATCACATTAAGTGGTATACTCCTCTCATAAAATGGTTAAGAGGTTTGAATGAAAGCTTATTGTTAACATGAGTGTATGTTGGTTACTGTCCTGGAGATTTTTGTTTTCTAAGGAAACAAATATTTTTCCCATCAAGGTTCTCTCCATCAGTTTTTCTGCTTCTGCTGTTATGATAACAAGTCTTTAGTTCCCCAGTTTATTTTTTGCTCCCCCTTTTTACATGAATACCCCATTTGCAGTTCTCCAGTCCTCAGGTCTATCTGTAATGGTCAGTGACCAGTTGATACTGTCTATCTGGGGTATGATAGCATGCTGGTGAGATTCGTCAGGATTCTAAGTAGCAGCCCATTGGATT
>NC_056741.1:1571662885-1571740385 GCF_019279795.1 Protopterus annectens
ACTTTGTGCCTCTCATTTAAGTTTACTCGTGATGGAAATGCCATCTTTAAAACCTGACGGAATGATCATATTGGTACACATGTATCTGTCCCTTAGCAAAAGATTATATCACCAGTCCCCCATATGTAAATAATTTTAATTTCTTACAATACAGGAAATATAAACAAACAAAAAATTATTACAATCCTTTTCAAGCATGTGTCAAGAATACCTATAAATCATAGCCCAACACTGTAGAATCAGCTAATCTTGGTGCTATTGGGCAAACATCGGCCAATATCAAGCAAAGGCAGCAAAGATAAACCAATAGGGGATTAAACCAAAGAAAATAATAAAACATCAAGCAAAATATATATATATATATATATATATATATATATATATATATATATATATCCTGATGAAATCAGCTAAATAATGTACAAAGACTTGGAAAGCAATTAAATAAGCTGACATGTAAACGATGCATACGTAAAAAAGGCATGAAAGAAATTTCATATAAAATATGTAAACTTATAATATTATAACTTAATAGCTCTATATTTAAGTTCACTTGTGATGGAAATACCATCATTAAGTCCTGGTGAATTAGTTGCGTCAGTTCTTACTTGTTCAGCCATTTTCTTGTGTAATACATGGTTCTGCCAGTGCATAAATGGATCAGCATAAATTTTATTCAAAATAGAAAATGTAATCATACGAAAATTGTTACATTCCTTTGCATGTCTTGCCAAGGCACTTTTATCATTTTTTTTATTGATGCTATAAAGATGCTGGTAAATTATTTTGTTTATAAACTGTTAGCCTTTCCTACATAAAAAGCAGGACAAGAAAGGCATCTAGATAAATAGACCACCCAATCCATAATACATATGGGTCTATCTCCAACAAGCCATTTATATAATCTTGTTGAGCAATTCCCTGTCTGGATCTGTGTCAGTGTAAGAATACTGGCTACAATGTCCACATCTATTTGTCTTAAAAGAATCATTTTGGTGGGGTTTAGATGAATTTGCTAAAACAGCCTTGATGTTGGTATGGTTCTTGTAAATAAAATGTGGTGATTGCCCAAAACCTGATTTTAAGTGATAATCTCCATTCAGGATCTTCCAATTGTTCCTTATGATTTTTTTGAATATCCATTGAGTCAAGAGAATAATATAACACAATACTATGGGCACCAAACAAATGTTTTTCCTTTTGATTAATTATATATTCAACTGAGTATCAGAAATGCAGTTACTCAGACTCTTTTTAATAACTGGGGCACATCTAGTTTCCCTGTTGTCCAGAACATAAGTAAACAGGAGTCAATCATGTTGGTAGGGTAGCTACATTCAATGAATATTCTTTTATGTTTGTTGAACTTAATTAAATATTCCAAGTCATCCAATGTGAGTTAGGAAGTTGTAATTAACTGGCTTTTTATGATCCCCCTTTTTTATGAGTTGGATGACAACTTTGGAAATAAAAGAAAGTATTGTAGTAAGTAGTTCTTCTGTAAATTGAGGGGGAAAAACTCCCCTAACCAACCTTGGTAATTTCCACATCAAGGTAATTAATTTTCCTTTCTTGCACCTTATGAATAAATTTCAAAAAATGTGCTGATTGTTCAAGTTCCCTGACGAATTGATAAAATTATTCAATATTGCCTGTTTAGATGAGGGATATGTCAGGAAGGTATCAAAAACCACCTCCACTTCCCATCTTATCAGAACAGCATTAGCGTATATGGGGGGTCAAGCAGCCCCACTGCAATGGCTTGAAGCTGTTTGAAATACTCTCTCTCAAAGTATATGAAGTTATTTTTCAGTATAATTTCCATAAAATCGGAAATAAGTCTGACATATTCTGTGCTGAGCATTTTAAGTTTCATAATGGTATCATTAAATAATATTGTATCCTGTTCATGTGGACCCACCGAAAAAAGATTTCTGATATCCAAGACTAGGGCAATCGATATTTTTTAATTTGTCCAAGAAATCCCACGAATGGTGAGTGATGTGCAGATAGTCCTGAAAATTATTTTTCAACCTGTTGTCAATGTATTTCGCAAATGGTTCAGTGCTAGAACCAGCAGCCGCCAGTATTAGTTGTAAAGGAGGATCAAGGTGGTTACTGTGTATCTTCGGCATACCAAATATTTTAGGAATCACAGGATAGGCAACTTTTAAATTATGAAATAATTCAATGCTAATATCATGAAAAAGTAGCAATTCATCTAATAAAGCATTTATGGCACTGTAGGCTACATTAATTTTATCTAAAAACACACCCTAATGCATAGTCTCATCCATAAGCAAAGTCGACATTATGCATATTTAATCATGGGAGCCCATAATGACCAGACCCCCACCTCTGACTTGTCTCATATATCTAATATTTTTATTATATACAATGGTGCTAAGCATATTTTTTTCCTCTTTAGTGAGATTGTAATACCTGTGAGACTTTTTATTTTCTAACAGACTCCTGATTTTTTGTTCACTTTTTTTTTAAATACTGTAAGAACATGGTTGGTGGGAGGGTTAAACAGACTTTTATATTTAAGATCACACCCTGTAATTTTACCATCATTGTTACCTAACAATAAACATAAATTTAATTTTCTAACAAACATTTTCAAATCTTTGATGGTGTGCTCAGTGTTTGCTTGCCCAGATGGTATGAATTAAAACCCTTTAAGGAACAATTCATGATGTCTGGAACCAATTTATAGCTCAGTAAAGTTGTAAATATTAACATTAAAAAAATTATAGTACCTGGATGGGCATTAACCGATGGCTGTAACGGTGCAAGTAAGGATGTCACCTTCCATTGGTCTTGTTGGTTCACGGAGTTCTCCTTGTCCAGTGCTGATAATTTGTGTTCCTTCCTTGATAGCCCTGTGAATCCTGTTGATGACAATGTTTGTTCCCAATCCTCAATGAGCATCTGAGCGGTGGTTGATCCAAAGGGATCTCAGAATCTTGTTTAGCCAAATTAAATTCCACCTCATAATTATCCTGCCCTGAAACTGTGTGGGAATGCCCAGTAGGTTTAATTTGTGGATACACAGATTTGTTGTGGTAATCGTTGTTATCCCACTGTAAGTTTTTATCCTTCCTCCTTTTGATGGACGGTAATTTAGCTTCATCTCTGGAGAAAACATTGTCAAATTTATGTTTATGTAAAGTAGAATTTAAATCCCCAGAAATGGAATTCACTAATTTTGCAATCTCCTCCTTCAGTGCACTCATACACCGTTCATTCTCTCTACTAACCAATTTAGTCAGATCTAAACCTGTTTTATCAAACAGTTCCAGACGTTGCATATGGAAAAAGGAGTTTGCCTTAACTCCCTGAGGAAATTTCCAAACTCTCATCCCTTTGGGAACAGGTTGTCAGTGAACACTCTCATTGCGAAAATAATTGTCCACTTGCTTCTTCTTCTTCTTTCGGCTTTTCCTGGTTAGGGGTCACCACAGCAGATCATCTGTCTGCTCATGATTGGCAGTGGAGTTTGACAGTGTTGAGTTGCCAGACCAGTGCCCAACCTTCCACAGAAGGCATACACATGCACACACTTAAACCTAGAGCCAATTTAGAATGTCCAATCCACCTACTGCATGTCTTTGGGATGTGGGAGGAAACCAGAGCACCCGGAGGAAACCCACACGACCACAGGGAGGACATGCAGACTCTGCACAGAAGGCACTTCAGCCGAGAATCGAACTGGAGAACCTCTTGCTGTGAGGCAACAATGCTAACCGCTGCACCACCATTGTCAATTTACAATCCCTTAAATGTATATAAAACATTATCCAACTTCTGGATTTGTTGGTTCAGAGTTAAAAACTCACCATCCATTGATCTAATGTAATCAGGTTCATCCAGAACTATGTTATGTTCTAACCATTTGTGGACAGTGGTGATATTTGAATAGTCCATCTGGGAATGAGGGTGAAAAAATCTATCCTGGGTATTGCTGTTGTCTGCTGTAGAATTTTTATCCAGTTGCTTCCCATTTCTCTGGCCTACACCACATAACTGTTGAGTTATCACCTGTGAAAGCTGTTGGATAAGTAAGGTAAATTACCCATTAATGCAAGAAGGCTAGCAGTAGGGCCAAGTTTACTACATCTCATAACCCACCAGTCTAAGTCCTTAGAACATGTATGCCTTCCAGATCCAAATGTTTTATATATCGATCTTTCCTATTTAGCCTTTCAAAGAATGACTTAATAGTGCTACTTTTCTTCATTGGCATCCCATTTTCTTAACTGACCCATGGCCTGACATCTCAGTCTAGTCCTTCCTAAATTCTTTAACATTCCATTATTTTATTATTTATGTAAATCTTTCTTCTGAATTTGTGCAACGTGTTGTACAAAACATTCTATACAAATGCAGTTTGGTTTCATCACTTGTTATCTGTAACATCAATTCTTTGTTTGTACTAAATGCTGTACCATTAAGTGTCATTTTAGATACCACTTATTTACCATATCAACATCATGAACAAAACAATATATAATATATTTTCTCCTTTGTTAGGTTTATTTTCAAATTTTACAGTTAACATATGCAAATAAAATGAAAAATGTACCATACAATCCCAGCTTATCTGTGCTACTGCTCTAATGTGCCTGAATACCCAATATTCCTATGCCAAAACCTGGATAGTCTATGCTATGGTCAGCTTACTGTCCATGTCTATACTAGTGCCATTCTGTAATCTGCTGTAACTATTACTGACTTGGTATGCCATTCACTGATATGCATGATGGAGGCTGTTCAACCCTGATGTCCACTCTGCAAGGGATGTACAGTTGTGTCCTACAAGGATACCAGAAAGTCCTATGGCTGTATTAGTCTATTGCTCATGTGAACCCTCAACCATGTGACTGACCTCTCTGCCACTTTGCTTTAACTTGTGGTACCACATCAGTGGCATGGTTACAGCCTTACTGAAATATGCAGTTCTGCCTACCCACAGATGATGTCATGAACCAGTGTCTGGCACACATGGCTCTATAAAGGCTGGTCAGCATGCTTCCTCTCCACAATAAGTACCACCCATGGATCCTGAATCCATGGAACAGGATGTTATTTTCAAAAGGGCTGATACTGACCAGCCTCTGTTGCCTGTCTTATCTTCTAAACATGCAGATACTTGTGAACACATGGCACAGAGTTATAGACTGTTTACTTCTGGGTTTGGTAGGTGAAAGCTACAGACTTGGGAAAGCTACAGACCTGGGGGTAGGATTGGTATACCAATCTATAGGTGATGGGGCAGCTATGGGAATATGTCATATTATAGTTAGAGAGCAAGATGAGAACATATCAGATGGTGTACTTGACACACGGCACACATGCATTACCTGCAGGTTTCAGCCCCTCTGTTAGGGGCTAGCTACTGGCATAGGCATAACATTATATTATAGACAGGGTATACTATCTCCATAAGAAATGAAAGGCCTGTACAGGATGAGAGTACTCTGATAGTGTGCCACCAGGACAATATATGTACATGTAATGCACACAGGAAACAAACTGTTATTGTTAGGCTTAAGCAAACTGAATATCTGTACAAGGGCACATATCTTTGGGCAGGGAAGACAAAGCTCACTTTACACTTGCAGAGCACTATGCATCTCCTCAAAGCTGCCTTTAAGTAGCGAAAATTCTGCTTATTCTAACAATCTTGTCACCCACTTCTATAAAATTGCTTGCCAAATCTTTGTAAGTTAGCACAGAAAATGGTGGCATATTTTCTAACTATGTAACTTGATTTCTTTAGTGTCACTGTTAATCAGGCCACCCAGTGGTAGCCATGTCAGCTGCCTTGCACCATTCCAGCTGATACTTCTTAAAATCACACTTTTGGTCTGGTGTGACTTAGTTGAAGTACTGAATGCAGAGTATTCAGTGCCATGGTTAAAACATTAAATGTTAGAAACCTACCTCAGCTGAACAGGAAATGCAAAAAGCTGCTTTTCTAGTTCAGTTGAAAAGATTTTCTTGCATATAATTTCTCTTTTTATTCTCAGCCTTGGGTAACTGCTGTCCAGCCTGCTATCTGCCTGAAATGCAACAGCTAATTGATTGCCACTAGGTACTACCTGTGCAAATGTATGCAAGTTATTGTAAGTGTGATGAATGTCTATAAATCACTTGTTTATAGCATGAAGAGCATATTAGTGCATGACTGCTCCTCTGATATCCCATGGCCATTCCATTATGCAGGGAACATATGTGACTATGTGTGTCTTGATTCTGTGCAGCACCAAATTGTGTACCCCTTATTCAGAATTCATGTTGTATGCACAATTCAAACATACCATTTTATTACTCAGGAATATGCTGCAATGGCTACCTCCGCAAGTAAACGCTGGACAGCACACCTGCATGCAGTGAATACAGAGGAGAGGAAGGATAATACTCTATCCCCTTTATGACCATTTCATGGAGTGGTTACAGCATCCATATACCGGTGTATTCCATAAAGAGATTCCTAGTATAACCTGGCTGTTGATCTCGACCATAGGCATAATGAAGGCAGGGAACCGTGCAGGCATCAGTACATTCACCTGCATTTCCACAACCTTGAAGATCTTTGTGACTAGGACATGAAGTTTAAGCAACTTGCCCCTAACTGTATTGTAAATGGACTGTTTTTTTTTTTGTTTGTTTTTTTTTATATATACATGTGGGGACTTCACTCAGCATTCGAAGTGTGGAGTGTTTCTATGTCAGGTAGAGATGCTGAATCTTAGTATAAATTCTCAGCTGCATTTACTGTTGTTTCTGCAGGGGCCTGTACTGCCTTATGTCAGGGTGCCTGTATACTACATGGCGGTTAACATCAGTATCTGGGGTGGATTTCTGTGCCAGTATTTTAATGTATACACTGGAGACAGTCCTGGCCCCTCACTAGCAGGTAGCCTGGTATTACTGCAGGAAGTGGCCCAGCCACAGCTACAGCAAGTGGTGGAGGCAGTGACAGAGAGACCATTGGGCAGATAAATGCTGAGAAGACAGCCTGCTGGAGTGGATTGCAGCTTCACTAACCCAGCTGGCCTTAACAATGAGGGCACCAGAGGAGGGCATGGCCCACCTGGTGATGGATCAGAATAATGTCCATTTGGGCCAGGATGACAGATAGCATATTGTTTTCTGATATCCCACACTATCCCCCAGCCTAAGATGACCACTTGCTCTTTTGCTATACCTCATTCCCTGCCTGTTTATTAACCCTCACTATCACCATTTCTCTACCCTCTTTTTGTCTGTCCATTCCATGTCTCCGCATCCTATTGTATGCACAGACAATGTTGGTGTTTTTGCTGTTTTATGTCTATGTCTACCCTTGCACACTGACCTGCCCCCCTTTCATTTCATTTTTCATCCTCTTTCCTTTTCTATGTATAAAAAATGGGTCCTATCTCAATAAAATATTGTTGTTCTGCATTTTCCACCTTTTAGACTCCTATATTCTATCTAGCCCTCTACTTGTAACATTCTCCATCTTCCTACTTTATGCATCTTTTGCCTCCCTTTTCATACATTTGGCAGGTGTCCACATTTATGGACAGTACAACACTGCACCTGTAAATAATATATGGCTTCATTCAGGTCTTTGTGCTGTCCTGCTACAGGACATGCTAGCAAGTAATCACAGCCTCTACGTATACTACATTGTTTTGAGATGCAGCAATCTGTGAATGCAGCTTTTCAGTTCTCAAAAGGGATGCATCCACTCTATTTATTCCATTTTGCACTTCTGCATATATATCTTAAATTGCAGACATATCTGCTTTTATATTTGAAGTGCTGCTCACTTACTCTGGAGTATAGCTGCCAGTCTCGCTTCACATTTGAAACTGGTGTTTCCCACAATACAGTACTGTCAAGGTTTGCAAGCCTTATGCAGAAGTGCAGTGCATCTCTATCAATCTCAGCATTATAGTCTATGTCTTATGCGGTCAAGATACTTTGTTTCACCTTTTAGCAATAAAAATGCCTAAAAGCACCTACTTTCTGATGTCTTACAACTCGTGTCATAAACAGTTAACCGTAAAGAAAATGATCAAAATACGAGCTGCGTTCTTTTTTAGTGTTAACATGCTATTTTGTATCCTGAGGCATTTTAAAACACTTTCTCATATACCACAAAACCATAGCAAGAACTATAATTGTATCACTCATTTCCAGAGATGATGTACAGAAATATAAAAGAAAACCACTATTGAACTTGTGTTAACTGAAAGGTATGTGACAAAACAAGATTTCTTTACGCAGGTGCCTGTTTTGAGAGTAACTAGTAAGCCATTTAAACTTCTAAATACTTACTGCTGATGTACTCTCAAAGCTCATAAATGTGAGATAAAAAATGTTTGAAGATTTGGTTATCTAGACAGAAAGCTACAACTCAAATGAGATGCTGCAGAAAAACCGCCTCACTGAAGTGTGAAATTAGGCTGAAGACTTATCCTCTCAAATGGGATACAGTCTCCCTCTGCACTCTGTGCCTTCAGAAAAACCTTCATTCTTGTAATGGCTAGAGACTATCTAAAGCAGTCCTTGACATGTGAAGGCTAGTTATCTCTGAATTGTACAGGATCCACTTTTTTTCTGATGAAACATTGTGCATTCTCTGCCCTGTGAGAGACCGTTACAGAACTCCTGCTGAAATAACAAATACAGCAGGCAGACATTTCTGAACTACTGTTCCAAGACAAGCATGCATGATTCTTTCTGAAATTTAAATGGGTGGGAAATGAAAGTGGTAATGTCGCTATAAGAATTTGTAATGTTTCAGCAGTGCCCTCAGTTGATGCCCTAGATGCAGTCTTCACCACTAGTGCCTCCTCTTAGGTCTGCAAACCCCTTTATTTAATGAAGTATGTTTCTGGCTGCATGAAAAAAAGAGGAAATCGTAAAGAATTCAGGAGAGGAGCTCATATATATATGTGTGTGTGTGTGTGTGTGTGTGTGTGTTTGCATGTGTGTGTGTATATATATATATATATATATATATATATATATATATATATATATTTTTTTTTTTTTTTTTTGGGGGGGGGGGGCGATTCCAACAAAGTTAAACAGATACATGATCCTAAAATGATGCATGTGTGTTTCCTGCTACTGAATTTTTGTCTGTGCATTGACAACCAAAATAGCAAGTTTCTGAAGCAGAGTAACTGCAGTGTCACTGGTTTAACTCCCTTCCCTTTGAAGATGAGAAAGTCAGACGGGTGCGAGTTCTATGCTTGCATCATCTTTCTGGATTTGTAATCTACTACTAACACTATAGTACAGTGTGACTGGGAGTTCTGCGCTCATAAGTGTCGCTCTTCACATAAGATGTTAAATGGAGGTCCCATCTGCCTAGGGTGGTAGTTTATGTGGATATTAAAATTCCATCACATTTGTTGATAAATCACAGAAATTCATAATGCTTCATTAAACCTACAATTCTAGCAGTAGCATCTGTCAGAAATGTTAGAATGTAAAATCTAATTCAATACTGAAAGACAGAAAGGGGAAAATTAATTTGAAAATATCAGTAATTAAAAATGCTCAACTCTAACAAACAAATCTTCTCATTTTCAAAAGTTCTTATGTAAGTGCTTTAACTGCTGATCAGTTTACTATGAACTACCACAGGAGGTATGACAGAATGCTTCATACCCAGGTACTGAATGCAGGCTTTTGCAGGCATTTGAGAGAATTTGTGGGCAGTTGCAGTCTACTTCTTTTCTGTTGTGAGTAGAGTTGTACGTTATAGTACCAAAAACAGTTTTTAACAGTTCTGTAAGTTCAAAAACATTCACTTACAATGGAAAAAAATCAGATTCTTGCCAAAATATCTGAAATAAGTAAAATTTTAAAAAAGCATGTGAATAAACTATCGCACAGTCCTCAATGAACATATGATGCTCCATCCCACAGTGGTTGAGAACAAAGCATTGATCACAAAGGTTTGGTTCCTTACCAAAGAAACAAGTGTTTACAATAACTCCATAAGATTTATTTAGCCTGAGTAATGCAGAACAAATCTTCAGCATTGTTTTGTGCCCATCACAACTGGGTATTTATAACATTTCTCAAGTCTCATAACATGCAATATGACAGCCAATTTGCTTTCAGTGTTGCTTGTAGAATTTGCTCCAAACTTTTCCTTACAGGAACACTTTTTGACTAGTCTTCTTTCTCCTAGAGGCCCTTCTTATTTTCCTTCCTTAACTCAGTAATCAGAAATCTGAGCCAGCAGGGGAAGTAGCCCCTTATACTGCTTCAAACTTAGGTGATTCTCATTGATGTCCTGCCTTTTCCTGCCCCCCTCCATATATTTTCTGATAAATGGCAGCACTTTCAGTACTGCAGCAACCAAGGTGTTTTTCCCAGCAATAGCAGTCACGATGTCACAGTTTGTATGGGACATATCTTCATTGTGAAAAATATGGCACATGTCCAGAATATATCTGTATTGATCTATCATTACATCAGATGCAAAAAAAAAAAAAAATATATATATATATATATATATATATATATATATATATATATATATATTATATCTTTTTTTTCTTCCCCTTCATCATGTAAAATTCAAATTACTGGATTTATATTACCCCCCCAACAAAATTAGACTCATATGCAGTGACAAACATTACATGTAGCTGAACACATTTATGTCTTTAACAGTTAAACTGCCACCTAATTGTATTAGCCAAGATTCATGACATATTTTTTAAATTTTCTTGAAAGTATCAAACATTTTCAAAGATATAGTACCATATTGCTAAGTAAAGGCAAGCAGGCTTACCCTACTCTGCTGTTTCCCATTCAGTATACAAGAAAATATAAAGTTGATGATTTTTTCCACTATCTCAGTTATACCATTAGTGTGTCGTCGCCCCCCCCCGGATTTCTTTGTTCTTGTCCCGGTCCCCAAATACCCAGTGTTTACGATGGTCTACTACCTATTCTCCAACCCCCCGACGTATTCCATATTTGCTGCGGCTAGTCATGGATCCTTGGGTTTTCTGGGGATTTATCTCATCATTGCTTTCATCAGGAGGAATTTTCATTTATGACCTATGCACTCTGTTTCCTTGCCCCCACACTCCTTTATTATGGCTGAGGGCAACTCTCCTCTTTGTATTACTCCTCCCCTCCCACCTTGGTTGGGCGTGCCCATCCTTTCCCTACCACTCCATCAATTGCCCGAGATGCTATGCTATGCTATGCCCAAGAAATGATACAGGCAGAGCATCTAAACATGTGACCACAGTATGTAAACTGGATGGCATAGATGATGTCCTTAAATTCACTGCTACAGTATTCTTAACATATGGGAATTCCCTGCTGTGGAAGCCCAACATCCGGCCAGTCTACTAAACACCCCTGTTGCTTTAAAGGTATACTGAAAGATACCCAAAAGCTCCTAGAATAGTGTAGGGCATAAAGGTGACATTCAGGCCTACCACAGTCAGAACTTCTTTGCCACAAGTCTGAATGTATCTTTTAACCACTGGTCTGTTTACCTGCATCTGTTTTCTGCTAGTTCAACACATTTTCCTTATCCAGTGATTACATACGTCTGTTGTTTTGCAAAAGTTGACTCAGGCTGCCTTTGAGCCTACTGCTTCATCTTCCCTGCAACACTGTTCCTAGAAGACTGTTCTTTTGTTAGCTCTTACTTCTGCCACCTGGGTGTCTGAGTTACAGGCCCTTATGGCTTGTCTTCCTTTTTTGATCTTTCATGAGGATGGAGTGCCCTTGCGCACTTACCCCTCTATTATGCCTAAGGTGGTTGCTTTTCCCCCTCTCCACAAACTGACAGTGAGAGGGTGCTGCATACTTTGGATGTGCATAGGCAACTCAGGCTTTATTTGGATAAGACTAAGGCTATTAGAAAATCTGATCAGTTATTGTTCTTTTCATCCTAGATCTTTGGGACTTGCTGTATTCAAGCAAAATATTTTTTTCTTGGATTTCTAAGGATATTTATTTTTGTTACACATTTCATGGCGAGAGTCTTCCCTCTTCTTTCAAGACTCATTCTACTAGAGCTGTAGCTTCTTCTCGTGCTTTTTTAAGGGCTTCGATACTAATTCTATTCTTGAAGCAGCTACCTCAACTTCTGTGCATACCTTTGCCAAGCACTACAAGTTGGATGGCATTTCTAGAGCTAGGCTGGGTTTGCTAGTGCCGTTCTTTGAGGAGACTCTTCTGCTCCTTCCCCCTCCCTAGTTTCCTCTTGAGATTTGGCACACTCCCATATGTTAAGAATACTGCAGAAGTGAATGTAAGGACATAATACAATTATGTAAAATCTTACCATAATGGTAGATGTCCTTGCCTTCACTGCTGCAGTTTTCGTTCCCTCCTTCCTTCCCCCTGGTCCTTTGCCTTCCTGGATGTACAGATTACCTCTTGGGTTCCTTGTCTTATTGATGAATATAATTTTTTGAAGAAAAAGTGTAGTTTCAGCTAACAAGTTGTAGGTTATTCATAAGACTTAGTGGCAAATGCCTTTGATGAAGTGAAGGCAGTTAGAAGTAATTAATATAAGTCATGCAGACTGTGAGAAAGTTAAACAACTTTGCCGAAGTTAGTAGTAATGTTAATTACAGGGGTCTATATTATAACATCAAAGTCTTACAACTTCGAATGTTATAATATCGAACCCAGTAGAGCGAACGCTGGAAATAGCGAAGCTGCAGAACACCAAATACTTTCTTAGGGAATGTATTTGGTGGGCCATGTCAGCAACTTCATTATTTCCTCGACTGTGGAGCAAAGGTTACGGACCGGGTTAAGGTAAGTGTGTGAACGAAGGTGCGTGTGCGATTGGGCGTGGGTTAGGTGACTTAGGGTTAGGGTGCAGGTCAGGTAAGTGTGCGATTGTGTGGACATGAGGGTTAGGGTGGGGTATGTGAGTTAGGGTTAGGGGGCGGGTAGGGTAAGTGTGCGATAGTGACGGACCTTAGGGTTAGGGTTGGGTTAAGGTAAGTGGATAGCTAGTAGTGTATGTATGGTTTAGTGTAGGGTTTTGTGAAGTGTGTGTGTGTGTGGATTATTTATTTTGGTGTGCTTGTGTTGTGTGTATGTTTGTCGGAACAGTGAATATTTTCCCTGGGAAAACATTCGCTATTCTGACTGTTCGCTTTTTTGGTGTTTCGCTCTACTAGGTTCGATATTATAACATTCGAAGTTGTAAGACTTTGATGTTATAATATAGACCCAACTACAGTATGGTTATATTACTGAAAGCATCTGCAGATGAGACAAGTAGAAATTATTTGATAAAACAAAACTGAACAATTCTTAGCAACTTCCCAGATACAATAAGTAGAATTGGAGAAGTTTCTCTTCTTGTTAGAAAAAGCGGAAGTAATTTGAAAGAGTATTTCCAAACAGGACTAAATCATCTGTCTAATAAAGCATTTCCCAAAAGAAGAGGATATCAAAAAGTTTTGATTGAAATGTTTGTAAATATATTAATGTTAGTAAATCTAGATATTATTATTAAGGATCACGATCATGAAGCGGTCCAACTACAGCTCTGTCTTTTCCATAACATTTCATAATTAAGCATCATCTGCAAAACCTTAAATATTGATTTTTTTTAACAAAATGCACACCTATAATCTAAATGCAGGCACCTTTATGGGCATTCCCATTGTTGCAAAAATCTGGTTAGATACATACCAAAGGCAGCATTGTATTCAATGGTAGGTCTAACAAGGGCCTAGAGGAGTGGTATTATAACTTCCCTGGACCTGGATGTCATACCTTTACCTATAAGCTGGGCAACATAGAATGATTTTCTTATTGTCTTAGCTTCATGTTAATCAAAGGTCAGATTGCTTTCTACATATATTCCCAGATCCCTTACTACTTAGTTTTTTTGACTCACTGTCTTTCTCTGTCACTGCATATGATACTCCCATTTTCATGCATTAGTCATCACCATTAACATTTCTAAAGTGCACTGCAGTCACAATAATTGCAGAGCAGGTAGTGTACTTGCTTTTGATGCAGAAGGCTGTGGGTTCTACTCCCACAGTAGGTAGATGCATTACTGATACTGTACTGTGTTGTAAAGGGGGTGGATGCTGCACTCCTTTTTGGTGAAGATACCTAGTAACTATGAACTTGTTATCAGTTTGCCATCCATTCCCTATTGCAATATTACTAGCTTATCATTTTTTTAATGTGACATAGGCAATTTATTCCTCAAGGGCAAAAGGCACTTTATTTGTAGATGAAACAATGAAATATAAAGTTGTTTGTAGCAGCAACCTCTTCAATAATTACAGATCTCTTTAATACTGAATTATTGTGCATATTTACTGATACTGATGGACTGTAGAAGTTTGAGTAGACTTTTATGATGGAAATGATCTGAATTGGGCAGTTTTGTCATTATTGGTACAGGCATTTTGTTTCATTGTTTACTGGAAAAATGTTCAAAACAATAAATTTAAAATGCCATCTAAAATTGTACTGTATTGTACAAGGAATATAATTTAATACAATCAGGAAGGTGTATCAAAGAGCATGTGTATGTTTCGTTGCAAGGAGCCTGTGATTTGAAAACAGCCCAAAGTTAATCTTTATCTGTCACTGGCAAAATGTATTTTCTTTGACTGTGTGTTTCAATGCTGTTTCAATGAATGAGAATTTCAAGGGCAGAGAAGTTTTAATGCTAAGTCTATTTTCTATTTTCATTGTGAGACTGCATTGCTTTGTTTACTTTCCAATGAAATCCAAATCATTGCAGAAGTAAAGCAGTATGCACATTACAGTTTTTATGGTAAATGGGGTGAAATAACCAAGGAATGGGACATTGGAATGGCTGCAGGGGGGAGGGGGCTCCATTCGACCATGATTTTGTGAGGGGGGGAAGGGCAGCAAACTCAAAGGCAGCCCTGGCTGAACTATACCTCTCAACTGTCCAGATTTTTGCAGAATGAATAGATTTTTGCTTCTTATTTTTGGTTTATTCCTCAGAAAATTTGTGGTTTTCTGGCAAATCATGTAGGAATGAAGTCACTAAATAATGACAGACATTGAGTTTCAAACATCATAACCTTCAGAAAAATGCATGCTAAAGCAAGACCTGTTATTCTATCAACTGTCAAAGTTTATACAAGAGTAATTTTTAGTACTGTTTGCATGTTCCCCCAATATATTTGGCCTTGCCCAGATTTCTTGCATTAAGAGGTTGAGAGGTATGAGCAAATAAACCACTTTATAGAATTAGGAATATCCAAACCTCTCAACTGTCCCCAATTTTGGCTTAAATGTTGCTTTCCCCTAATAATCCCTCTGTAAAATGGCAATTTTGGACAAAAACATGGAGGGTTTACAATTCTAAATAACTGTAATGATCAGAGTTATAGATTACTTTTATTTCAGAAATACATGTAGATTCTCTTATTTTGTCAGTTGCTCAAGTTAACAGTACTAACACTAAAAAGGTGTCCCTTCTTTGACAGGTTCCCATCTGTATTGTGTTGCAATGTTATATTTTTGCATCACATTTTTTGTCCATTTTTCATAAAATTGTGGTTTTCTGGCAAATTAGTGGCCAATCATTAAAGACTGAAGTTAGAAAATAATGGCAGACATTTGAGTTTCAGATTTCATACCCTTCAGAAAATTCATACTTATGCAAGACCTACTACTATTTTATTATCTTTCTAAGTTTATAAGAGCAATATTTAAAAATTGTCCTTATTTTTGGACCTTTGTCACACTTCTTTGTATGGCTTTGTCCAGATTTCTTTCTCTGAGGTTGAGAGGTATGAGTGCCAGAGCCATCACTGTCAGCCAGAGACATATCAAATTGTGACATACTTGTTGCACCCCACTCCCCATTGAGTGACTCTGGATGTGTCCGAGCAAGGCAAGGAGCAGTTATGCAGTGTAAGTGTGCAGAGTATTCCCCCATCCAAGGTAGACACAAGTACAACAGTGGCTTTTCATCTGTCCTTGATTTTGCAGAATGTTCTGGTTTTCTGTCATATTTTTATACTGTTGATTTATGCTTCTTATTATTCAGAAAATGCATGCTGTCGCAGTGCCCTGTTACTCTGTGTTTAAGTAGCAATGCTTTAATGTCCATCAGGTAAGCTTGTCGGAGATTGTAAGATGCAAGCAAGCTTTAATAAGCATACTGTTAAAGAATTACCATAATTGAAAGCCTTTTTGTTGTTGCCATGCAGAGAATATTTACATAACTAGATAACGTATAAGCCTTAGGTATTGAAATGCATATGACAGCATTTGTAATAAAGGACAGGATTACAGTATTTTCAGAAGCTGATTACATTTGTTGGAGATTTGCAGTCATCTTTGCAGGCTTTACTTGTAAACTGAACAGAATGCCAATCTATCATGTGTGATCCATAACCTCTGCAGTAATCCTTTAAGCAATTTATCTTGAGCTTGTTTCTCGTTTGCTGTTTATTTTTTACTTTGATCATGTCTTCCCCATGAAAAGAGTAGATAGTTGTTGTCAGGCAGCAGGTCTTTTTTGGATAAGAAACATTTTTACAAGTGGGGGTATCACAGATATTGCTACTTTCAGCATGTTACTTGGTACTTTTATAAAGCTGAATATAAATTATAATTAGAACTGCAGTGCAAGAAGACGTTGTTTAAGTGGAGTGCTGCTTGTTTTTTTTTTATACTTGATTTTGACTGGCATTCCAGTAATGTATTTAAAAAGTAATTTATTTTTTCATGCCTCACAACCTTTTTGTTTCCATCTAGGTATTAAGTAAGCTGTCATGTAGCTAATGCATTGAAATATTTTTTCTTCTACACTTTATTTTCTCTTGATTGGACTCTCATAATGATGGTTTGGCACCTAGGGCAGCATATTTATTTGAAGTTCCAGTTGTTGTGGTTTTGATCATAGCTCCACCCCTTTCTAGTTGGCCACACCCTTTCCCATTGGCCCCACCCATTCAACTGTCTCCTGCAGCCCCCCTTTAATTTGAAGTCACCAGCTGCCACTGCACAGAGGAGCTAAAACATACTTAGATATTGAAAAACAAAACAATAAAACCCAAAGAGAGTATTAAAAAAAGCAAATTAAGCATCTTATGTTAAAAAAGCAATTCTCCTGCCTACTTCTGTTTACAGCTGAGACCAGACATATGCAATAAAATTAAATGTTTACTGTAATGTAAAACTACTTATACACTTGAGCAGAGGAAGCAATCTTTAACTGTCCAAATACAAGATCCTGGATTACTGATCACTGATCAGACTAATTAGTCACCAGCAAAACTCACTGAAAAGGGAAACTGAATGAGAAAACAATTAAAGTACTGAATGGGAAAGGGAAACAAATGAGTTGAAAACATTCCAAGGAATAAGGTTAGAAAAATTCTGAAGACAAATTATTCTTCTCAAAACTGATTATAAAATTCTATAATGATTTTAGAGTTGTGGATAAGCAATAACATTACTAAAATAACTGACAAAAAGTGGTGACACAAGAAAAAAAAAAGTCATGGGACAAGTATAGATGTAAGTAAAGCTTTTTCTAATTTTTAGTAGGAAGCCATAATGGCAATGTTAGCATGTTAAGGGCAGGGAGTTTATTTCAGTAAATAGCTGAAAGAAATAAAAGAAAAATCAAGAGTGTACCCAGTGATGAATCTACTTGCAGCGGAAGGTATAAAAACATGAACAAGAAACTAACAGGGCTTCTTCTGAATTCTGCAACATAATTGCCTGGACACGATGGCAATACATTTTAGAAGAAAAACAAATATAGGAATTTTAAGTTAGGGGAGAATGTATGTTTACGATGCATATTAATATATAATAACAAAATATGCAATGTCAAAAACTCTTAGTTTAAAAATTAAAAAGAAGGGACAAACTTTAATGTGAAAATGGCTGCTGGCTGTTGATGGGTAAGAAAGACAGAGGGAGTTAATTTCAGTGCAAAAGATAACAAAGGAAACGTAAAAGAGAAGTGCAATGGATAAAAATATACTGTATATAGGAAAGATGCTGGTTTGAGTAAAATGACATTTACATATACAACTGTGAAAGTTTTCAGTGTTGTTAGTCATGCATGTCACTTTATTGAATTCATATTACATACTAAAATGAAAGGCAAAAATAAATATGATTCGTGTCCAAGTAATAAGGGAAACAAGGCAGACTCCAATATGGCAGGTATATGAAACAGCAATATTAAAATGCGGAACTGGAATTTGTCTAACCTGTTCTACATTCAACATCAAAAAGTTACAAAATAAAACCTAAAAAACAAAATGTACCGCAAGAAGAGTCCAACCCATTTATTAAATCAAAATATTAAATTAGTAAACAGTACTTAACAAATGAGTTTAAACTTCTTCTTCTGTGTTATTTCCGGACTTCCTCAGAACTACATTCAACAGTACTGTTTGATTAAATCTGTACACAAAAAGCAAATGTATCAATAATGATGGCAAATTGTGAAGTGGATGGAAATATATAAACAAAGGGATAGAATGGATAAAGAAAATGAAAGAAAAATGTTTTCTCTGGTAAAATGACACAAGTTGACAGAATAAAATGTGCAATAAAAATAGTGTAATTCATGGAAAGCAGCATTAAACATAATTTCTTTGAGAAAAATAATTAAATCATTTAACAAAAGAGAATTAATATACAATTAATGATCATTATGAAAAGAAAGTAAAATGACTACATAGGTTCATAGGTTCATAGGGAGGTACTAAGCTATCTGCTCAAAGGCATTTATAAGCCTAGCTGGAATGTGTTGGCTTTTGCCGCCCTCTTAGATTAGTTCCCTGTGCCTCTGTTCAGCAGAGCCATTGAAGTGATCCCTGGGGTAAACTTTCTGTTTCCCATCCACTCGTCAAGGTTTCTCTTGAAGAGTGTTAGTGAGGAGCTCTGCCTAATGTAGATTGGAATCTTGTTCCAGAGCATGGGAAGTCTCTGGGACAGGAATCTATCCCTCCAGCATGTCCTATTTATTATTGTGGTGAGGTTTAGATCCCTACAGCGTATGGCTCAAGGGGATATGGTTTTCTTTAGGTGGAACATGTCCATCAATTCTGGGTTGGACATGGCCTTGTATGTCAGGCAGAGATCACCTCTGAGTAGGTGGTATGCAACCGAGTACAGTTGGAGTTTCTTCAGTCGAGTTGCATAGTGCATCTGTTTGAGGCCAGTGATTCTCTTGGTGAGGTACTTTTGTGGTCTTTCCAGCTGTTGCAGGTGTCTTGTAAGGTACATCCCAAATGGGGCGTTGTACTCTATGATGGGTCTGATGAGTGATGCGTAGAGGGGCACAATGACCTCTTTTGATCTGGATGAAAACCATTTTGTGATTAGGTGGGCCACATAGAAGGATTTTCTAACCACTTTGGCAATGTGATTATCAAAGGAGAGATTACTATCTACTTGGGTGCTTAGATCCCTTATTACGTCTTCCATATTTAGGGGGCTACCACCTATGTGGTAGTTTGTGGGAATTTTGTTTTTTCCAAAGGGGATAACTATGCACTTTTTGGCATTTAGCTTGAGGCCATGGTTTTGACAACAGGCATCTGTCTCAGTGAAACCCTTTTGGAGGATGTCTGTGTCAGCCAGAGAGTCAATTATAGCCCCTAGTTTGCAGTCATCTGCGAACTTGGTCAGCCATAGTCCTCCTGTGCTTGCCTGTACCGCTGAGAAGTATATGCCGAACAGGAGGAGTCCTAGGACTGAGCCCTGGGAAATGCCACTTGTAACCGGTTTAGAGTCAGACATAGCTCCCACAACTTTTACCATGTGGGTTCTGTCTGTGAGCCAGTTGGCAACCCATCTCATGATGTAGGGGTTTATGTTCAGGCTGGTGAGCTTGTCTATAATGCCAGAATGGGGAATGGTGTTGAAGGCCTTTGCGAGGGCAAGGTAGGCTGTGTGGACCACCTATCCCTCATCTATATCCTTGGTAACCATCTCAAAGAAGTCCACCAGGTTTAGGAGGCATGATCTGCCCTCAACAAAGCAGAACTGGGTAGTGTTCAGTGTTTGGAGGTTCCCAATGTCTCTGTTAATGAGATCCATGATGATGCTCTCCATAGCCTTCAGACCAAGCTAGCCAGGCTTATAGGGCGATAGTTCCTGGGGTCTGTTGTGGCTCCACCTTTGTGAAGCAGAATAACCATTGCTGTGTGCCACTCTATGGGCATGTAGCCTATGGAGAGCCTGAGTTTGAACATTGTGCTTAGGTGAGGGGTTAGTTAATCTTTGAGCTTGTGTAGAAAGCAACCTGGGACACTGTCCGGTCCCACTGATGCTGTGTTTTTGGCTTTGGAGAGGGCTGTTTTAACCTGAGAGTCTGTGATTTCAGGGGCAATACATTCTTCTAGTATAGTTATAGGCCCTTTTGGGGGTGAGAGGAGGGGTGAAGTTTGCACTGAACCTGTCTGCCAGGATGTTGGCAATATTGGTTGGTTCAGTGTATTTTGTGCCATTCTGCACTAATTCTGAGCAGATCTGAGAATTGCCACTTAGATTGTTGACATAGCTAAAGAATGCATTGTGGTTATCTTTGGAGTCCTTGGCAATTTTTCTTTCAAAGCTAGCCTTGGATGATTTTATGAGGGATTGTAGTTTCTTGCTGATACTGATCAGGGATGTCTTTCCTTCTTGGGATTTTACTCTTTTCTGTATTAGTTTCCTCCTTCTATTTTATAGCTTGTTTATGGCAGGGGTCCACCAGACTGGTTTCCTTTTCTTGGAGGAGTGAGTATTGGTTTTTCTTGGGATAGCATGATCCATGCATTCTTGTAGGTGCCTGTAGAGTGCATTAGTAAAGGATTTTGCAGCTTGGGCAGCATTATCCTTTAGCATGGGGGATTTGAAACTTTCCACCTCGGTCTTAAGTAATTTGAAGTTAGCTTTTGAAAAGCTTTTCACGGTGGTTTCTTTGACCTGGGGTGGGGGCGGAATGTGGATATCCAGAGTGATTAGCTTATGGTCAGATCTAACCAGCGAGGGGTTGACCTCTGGTGTGGAACACCAGTCACCCATGTTTGTGATGACCAGGTCCAATATGTTGTCACCTCTGGTGGGGGTGTTGACCAGTTGATCCAGGGTGTTTGAGTTTATAAATTCTAGGAAATGTTGGGCAAGGGGGTTAGTACTTGAGTAGTTCTCCCAGTTAATGTTTGTGTAATTGAAATCACCCAATATCAGGGTGTTTGGTTGGACATTTATGTTTCACAGTGTTTCCAGAAATGTGGAATGGGGGTCCTGGGACATGGTGGGTGATCTGTAGCAAGCTGCAATTTGAATTGCAGTTCTGCCCGTTGTTAATTGCACGTGGATGATCTCTGAAGCATCGCGCTGTGCCACTAACCTGGAGGTTAGGGTATCCTTGATGAATATGTATACGCCCCCGCCTTTTGTATTATGGTCGGGGTTTTGTGGCTGAAATGTATGGTATGAGTTGTAGCCTGGTAGTGCTGGGGTGCTCCCTGGAGCCTTAAACCAGGTTTTTGTTACTGCAAATATATCAATTTTCTCCATACTGAGGAGTGTCTCGAGTGCGTGCATTTTGAGGTTTAGACTTCTGGCATTGAGTAGCATTACCCTCAGTTTTTTGTTACTTGTGCTATTTATGGCAGTTGGTTTGTCTACTGAGCCTTGCCTAAAAAAGGCACTATGGGGATGGCAAGAGCCTTGGCTAGTATTCGAAAGCCTAAGGGTGACAGGTGCAAGCCATCTCTAGCGAAGCAGCGTGGCTTGTCGAGCATGTCATCCCAGGCTGACAGACACTGGATCCCCTTTGAATGACACCAGAAACTTAGCCAGTTGTTGAAATTGATGATTTTTTCTTTATACCGTGGTATCATTCTTGGTGAGGGCAGGATGCTACTCAGGGTCAGGGTCATACCGGCATGGTCTACATGATCAAAGAGCTCTTCCATGTCTCATGTAGTCCAGGGAAGTACGGCTCAGGTCCTTCACACCAACATGGACAATGACAGAGTCGTATTTGTACTTGTTCTGGAGTGACCTGAGTGCTTGTGTTATGTGGCGAATCCTGGCACCCGACAGGCAGCTAACAGTAACCTTCTCCATGTTCATCCTAGTGAGTGGGACATCAGTGTGCCTGACTATAGAGGCACCTATTACTAAGTGTGTTTGGTATGTTATTTTGCCTTAAGGACTGTGATTGCATGGCACACTGGTTTTGTGAAGTATGTGTTTCATGGTTTGTGTTAGGGGGTGGAGGTTGCTTGGATGTCGTCTTTGGAGATCTCTGTTGCTTTTGCAGATTTTTATTTAGATCCTCCAAGTATGTTTTCCTGTATTTATGTGTGTTCTTTGCCGGTGCTGGTTTCATAGGTCTATGTGAGACTGGTTGTGGTGTGATGCCAGTAATTCCCTTCTCCTCTTGACTGTCTGGTCCAGTCTTGGGTTGAGAGAGCTTGGCCTCCAGTTTGGCTGTATAATTGCATCTCTCGCATCTATTAGTGTTTGGTGGTAGGAGGAGAGGGTTATCTGTGTACATGAGGCAGTTGTAAGATTGACTCAAAATGCCCAGGTTCACCAGCTGGACCAGAGAGTACACCTGAAACTGCCCTTTGGACATGCCTGGGTAGGTACAGTGAGCTGTTTTACTGACTGGCTGGTAAGGTCGAATAGAGAGCCTTGTCCTTCTCTACAGTATAGGGGGGTGTAGTGCTAAGGTTTATTAGTGCTTGCTATGAGTTTTGAGCAAGTGCTGGGCTGAGAAGTTAATGGTTTGAGTGCTTAAGTTGAAAGTTTGCCTAGTTCAAAGGGAAAAATTGAAGAGCCGGGAATTGTTATATCCTAGCTAACTGGTGCTGCCCGGCACGCAAAACCATGCTAATGTGGGTTTTATAGCAGGGAAATGAAAGAGATAGAAATTAGCCCAAAATGGCCAATAAACTACTAATTTCTGGGCTGAAACCACTCCTCCAGGCACAGGCTGTTCAAAGCTCCCCTCTTTCACAGGTGAACAGAGAAACTTCCTTCTATCTAAGTAAGGTATGGACAAACACAGAAACTTGTAACACAGCCCTGAATTCAGCACTAACCTGAAAACTGGACTATACTAGCTTAGAAAGACAGGAAGACAAGTATTTCATTTTTTTGTTTTTTTCAGAAAATAAAGCAGATACAATAAAAAAACACTTTAAATGCACAGAAATGGCTATCACACTTGAGTGTGTAGCCTACAACAGTTAAGCAGGTAATTTATACACAAAAATGACTTTGTTAAAGTGCAGGCAGTAAAATAAGTATAATATGTAGCTGAAAAAAGCCTTTTAAATCACAGAAACTCAAAAAATTGGCGTTTTAGGAAGAATTAGCTAAAGGCAGTATGAAAATGCAGAAAAATTATACTTAATCACTCCAAAGTCTCTCTTTTGTCTCTCTGCTGCTGGAGAACTCTGCAGAACACCAGGCAGGAGCTTGCTGAGCTGTATACAAGCACAAAAACCTTGCAAATGCGGGTTTTATAGCAGGGAAATGAAAGAGAGAGAAATTAGCCCAAAATGGCCAATAAACTACTAATTTCTGGGCTGAAACCACTCCTCCAGGCACAGATAGACTGTGCAAAGCTCCCCTCTCTCACAGATGAACAGAGAAACTTCCTTCTATCCATGTAAGGTATGAGCAAACACAGATATTTGTAACACAGCCCTGAATTCAGCACTAACCTGAAAACTGGACTATACTAGCTTAGAAAGGCGGGAAAACAAGTATTTTTTTTTTGTTTTGTTTTTGTTTTTTTTTTTTCTTCAGAAAGTAAAGCAGATACAATAAAAAAAAACACTTTAAATGCACAGAAATGCCTCACACTTGAGTGTGTAGCCTACAAGAGTTAAACAGGTAATTTAAACACAAAAACAACTTTGTTAAACTGCAGACAGTAAAATAAGTACAATATGCAGCTGAAACAAGCTTTTTAAATCACAGAAACATAAAGAACTTGATTCAATGGTAACATACAACCAGATAATACAGACAGGGAAATGTGGCAAAGTTTTAAAACCTGGAACATGAAAACACCATGTACAGAAATTCACTGATGGAGATGTGATATTAATAAAGAAAAAAGGAATAAAACTGTAAACAGAAAAGAAAAAAAAACTTTAATATGCATCTGAGATACAACCAACTCATGCCGACAGGACCTCATCCAATGTTTCATCTGAAGTGCACCTCCCCGTGACACACTACCATGCAATGTCAAATTCAGAACATAAATGCAAGCACCTGGTAAAGTGATAAAGTCCACAGGCCTCTGATTTTACTGGCAGAAAATGTGTGTGCGAACTGTTGCCCTGCTGACTTCGCAGTCCTGGGCTCTATACACGGCTGTAACTGTCATGCTTTTGCACTTTTCCCACTGGAAACAGCTGCTGTATGTATACATTTATGTATAAAGATTTAATTCACTATCAGTCATGTTTTTATAAGTCCCAAGGCCAAATGGCAAGTAATACCTTATGCCCCAATCTCTATTTGGCTATGCATTCTTCCTCTCAGAATTTTTGCTTTGTAATCAAGTTAGCTTAATGTGCACACACAATCCCTCCACATATATTCACAGCACACATGCCACAGCTCTTTCTGACGGTGACAGATTTTGTCTGTATAAGCTGTATCACAAGGGAAGGGAGGTAGCATTAACATCCTGTCTTCTATTTCTCAGCCAGTGAAAGATTTTCCCATGATTCTCACTTCTTCCCTTCACTTCCATTTTGTCCTTCATAGAATCTTAACTTTATGCTCAACTTAAGCCAGTGAAATGATTAAGAGTTGGGACTAGCCTCCAGGTTGGGAGACAGGATAACAATTTTTTATTTTTTTTTTGCTTAATCATTCTGTTCAGAATCACAGCAAGAAGATAAGAGAGATATTTCAGTTTTTGAAATATCACATAATAAAACAGACACGTTAACAGAATTGAAATGCATCAAATAGCAGTTTGCATTATACATTAATGTTGTATATGTAATTGAATATGTGTAAATGATCACACAATGAATACAAATACATTGACACAGGTACTGGTAACAAGTGCTCGATCTAACTTAACCCATTTATCTTCAAGCCAAAGCATAGTTGTGAGCTGGTGTGTCTCTCTACATACCGATTACAGTGAGGTGAGTACTGGTAGTGATACTTGTAACCACATTTGTGGCAATACACTCCCACTCGCCGTGGTCCTCCTTGGTGAGTGATTTGAACTGTAAGCTGCCACTTGGAAGGGTATTGTGCTTGCTTCTACTAGGTTTCCCAATCTGAATGAAACAAAATGAATGAATCAGAGAGCTTAACAAAAGGCAAGTACATTCAGAAATACACATGCAGGAATAACAAAAAAGGAGGATTAAATGGTACAAATGCAATAAAAAAGAACTAATTTTATAAGGTGGGATTGATGAACCTGTTACACTTGTTGCAAGCCATGTACTCACCTTGTATCAACTGTAACAAATGGGATTGCCAATCAGATCTAGGCACAGATAATCTATAAAATATACTAAGAAAGGTGACATTTACAAGCAAGAGAAAAAAACACCTTGTCAAGTGTGTGTGTGTGTGTGTGTGTGTGTGTGTGTGTGTGTGTGTGTGTGTGTGTGTGTGTGTGTGTGTGTGTGTGTGTGTGTGTGTTGATGCAAGGTACCTAAAATGTGAATGCAATGCTATGTGAACACATTGAGCATGATGACTGCAGTACAGCCTTTACAATGACATCCATCAAAAGAGCCTAATGGGTAAGAGACAAGGCTTTCATTTGTGCCATCAGTGACTGGAAGCCAGGATAAACACAACATACAGGAGCTGCAGAATTAGTTTTGCTAGAAGACGGAATGGTCAGTAATGGCAGGAAATAATGATGATCCTCTCATCACTCCTGGTCATTATTTCTGCTCCTGGTCATTGCTACCAAACACCCAGTATTTCCTGCCTAGTACTGCCAAGACTGATCATCTGGTAAAAGAGTCTTATGATTTCAAGCACTAAATAACCTACTAATTACTACAGCACTCAACTTCCTCATTACCTAGAGGAAAACAGTTTTGGTACTTACTTTCCTCACTTGCTTAGAGAAAAGCAGCTCTTGTACTCACTTTCCTCACTTATCTAGAGGAAAATAGTTTTTTATTCAGGCATGTCCAAGGGTCAGCTCCCAGTGTTCTCTCCTGTCTATCTGATGAATCTGGGCATCTTGGGGCAATGTAGAAATTGCCTCATGTAGACAGACAACCTTCTCCTCCTATCACCCAACACTACAACCTGTAAAAGATGCACTTATCTAGCCAAACTGGAGGTAAAGCTCTCTCCAATCAAGACTGAACTTGACATTCAAGAGGAGAAGATAAACACTTGCACCACACCACATTCATTACATAGTCTCACTAAATCTACACCACCAAAATCCACACATAGAAACACAAAAACATTCGTGGAGGCTCTCAATAATAATCTGCTGAAGCAACAGAGACCTCCAAAGCAGAAATGCAAGTAACCTCCACCCCCCCAACACAACCCAAATGACACACAGCCCGCAGACTCAGTGTGCCACTCAACCACAGCCAATAAGGCAAAACAACGTACCCAACACACTAGTCATAGGCGACTCTATAGTCAGGCACATTGATGTCCCACTCACCAGGCTAAACAAGGAGAACGTTACTGTCAGCTGCCTGTCAGGTGCCAGGATCCACCAGATAACCCACGCACTCAGGTCACTCCACAACAAGTACAAATATGACTCTGTCATTGTCCATGTTGGTGTGAACGACCTGAGACATACCTCCCTGGACTAGATGAAAAGAGACATGGAAGAGCTCTCGGATCTTGTAGCCCAGGCAGGTATGACCCTAGCCCTGAGTAGCATTCTGCCATCACCCAAAATGATGCCGCAGTACAAGGACAAAATTATTGACTTCAACAATTGGCTAAGCTTCTGGTGCCATTCTAAAGGGATTCAGTATCTGTCTTCCTGGGATGACATGGTCGACAGACCATGATGCTTGGCCAGAGATGGCCTGCACCTGTCACCCCTGGGATTCTGGATACTGGCTAAGGTTCTTGCTGCCCCTATAGTGCCTTTTTTAAGCAAGGTTCAAATGACAAATTCACCACTGTAACAGGAACAGACAAGCAAAAACTGAGGGTGATGCTACTCAATGCTAGAAGTCTAAATCTCAAAATGCACTCACTCGAGGCACTCCTTAAAATGGAGAACATCGATATCTGTGCAGTGACTGAGACCTGGTTCAAGGCTTCAGAGAGCACCCTTGCACTACCAGGCTATAACTCATACCACACTTTTCAGCCATGTAACCTGGACCGGAACACCAAAGGCAGAGGTGTGTCCATATTCATTAAGGATATCCACACCTCCAGGCTAGTTGCTCAGCATAATGCAGCTGAGGTTATCCAAGTGCAACTAACTCTGGGCAAAACTGCAATCCAAATTGTAGCTTGCTACAGATCACCCACCATGCCCCAGGATTCCCACTCCTCTTTTCTTGATGCACTGGAAAATATTAGGGTTCAACCAAACACCCTAATAATGGGCAATTTCAACTACCCCACCATTAACTGGGAAAACTACTCATGTACCAACTCCTTCGCTCAATGCTTTCTGGAATTCATAAACTCCAATGCCCTGGATCAACTTATCCACACCCCCACCAGGGGCAGCAATATCCTAGATCTAGTCATTACTAATATGAGTGACCGGTGTTCCACACCTGAAGTCAACGCCTCATTGGTCCGATCCGACCATAAGCTAATTACCTTAGATATCCACATCCTGCTTCCAACCCCCATTAAGGAAACCATGGTAAAAAAATTCTCCAAAGCCAACTTCATGCTTCTTAAGACAGAAGTGGTGAACTTCATGACACCCATGTAGATGGACAATACAGTTACGACTACTGAATCCTACACAACTTCACTTTATAAGCACTTACATGAGTGCATGGATCATGCTATCCCAAACAGAGCCAAGACACTATACTCCAAAAAAAAGGAAGCCAATCTGGTGGTCCCCTGCCATAAAAAAAACTGTACAACAGAAGGAAGAAACTCTTGCAAAAGAGAGTAAAATCCCATGAGTGGAGGAGTTCGCTGGTCAGCCTCAGTATCAAGATCCCTGATAAAATCCTCCAAAGCAAGTTACGAAAACAAAATCACCACTGATTCTAAAGACAACCACAAAGCATTCTATAGCTATGTCAAGAATCTCAATGGCAATACTCAGATCTGCTCTGAGTTACAGCACAATGGCACTAAATATACAGACCCAACTGATATTGACAACATCCTGGCAGATAGGATCAGTGCTAACTTTACCCCTCTCTCACCCCCTAAATAGCCCATCTCTATTCCGGAAGAATGCAAAATTCCTGTAATCACGGCTGCACAGGTAAAAACCACAATCTCCAAAGCCAAGAACACAGCATCCATGGGACCAGACAACTTCCCAGGCTGCATTCTACATGAACTACAGAACGAACTGGCACCCCACCTAAGTACCATGTTCAAGCATAGCCTCACCTCAGGCTTTGTGCCTGCTGAATGGCGCACAGCAACGGTTATCCCACTCCACAAGGGGGGAGCCACCATGGACCCCGGGAACTACTGCCCCATTAGCCTGACGAGCCTAGTCTGCAAGGCCATGGAACGTATCATCATGGAACTTATAAAAAAAGACATTCATAATCTCCAAACTCTGGATCCCACCCAGTTCGGGTTTGTAAAAGGCAGATCATGTCTCCTAAACCTGATAGACTTCTGTGAAGCAGTCGCCAAAGCCGTAGACAAGAGTAAGGTGGTTCACACAGCATATCTAGATCTTGCCAAGGCTTTTGACACCGTCCCCCACTCTGGAATTATAGATAAACTCACTAAACTAGGTATAAATCCCTATGTCACAAGATGGGTTGACAACAGGCTCACTGACAGAACCCACACTGTGAAAGTAGCAGACTCCAAATCCAACTTCAGACCAGTGACAAGTGGAGTACCACAGAGTTTAGTCCTGGGTCCTCTCCTGTTTGGTATCTACTTCTCTGAAGTACAGGCTAACACAGAAGGTCTTTGGCTAATGAAGTTCGCAGATGACTGCAAACTAGAAGCCATAATCGAAACTCCTAAAGATGTGGACATCCTACAAAAGGGCCTCACTAAGACAGATGCCTGGTGTCAAAGCCATGACCTCAAGCTCAATGCCAAAAAGTGCATTGTCATCCACTTTGGTAAAAACTCTGTACCCATGAACTACAACATAGGCGGTAGTATACTTAACACCGAAAGTGTAATAAGAGACCTTGGGACACAGGTGGACAGTGGTCTCTCCTTTGATAATCACATCGCCACTGCAGTCAGGAAATCCTTCTACATGGCACACCTCATCACAAAAGGTTTCTCATCCAGAAAAAAATAGGTCATTGTTCCCCTCTACTCATCACTCATTAGATCCATTATAGAGTACCATGCCCCTTTTGGTATGTACCTCACAAGACATCTACAACAACAGGAAAGGCCGCAGAAATACCTCACAAAGAGGATTAACGTCCTCAGACAGATGCCCTATGCAGACCGTCTCAAAAAACCCCAGCTTTACTCCATCCCATATCTCCTACTCAGAGGTGATCTCTGCCTAACATACAAAGCTATGTCAAACCCAGAGCTGTTGGACATGCTCCACTTAAAAAAATCCCAATCCCTCCGAGCTACATGCTCTAGGGACCTAAACCTTGTCACCACAATAAACAGAACATGCCGGAGGGATAGATTCCTGTCCCAGAGACTTCCCATACTCTGGAATAAACTACCTATCTATATCAAACAAAGCTCCTCATTAGCACTCTTCAAGAAAAATCTTGATGATTGGATGGGAAATAGGAAATTCACCCCGGGGATCACCTCTGTGGCTCTGCTCGACAGTGGCACAGGAAAATAATTTTCTTGGGTGGCAAAAGCCAGGGTACCTTTTTGGCTGGGCTTGTATAGACGCCCAGGGCCAATAGCCTAGTACCTACCTATGAATGTATGAATAGAAGGTTGAACACTTATATGGATGATACACATCATTTGTTAGTTACACTTTATGTTGTTTCACTTTACACTATAATTCCTAAAGATGACTGCATCGATTTTGTAAGGACCTTATTAGATCAGCGTGAAAATGTGAATCTTTATTTCATCATCCTTTATTGATCAAATTAGTCCCACTAGGCTAGTAGCCTCTTTTCAGGGCAGACCCAAGGTGGCATTTACACTACTAGTGGAAATTTAGCCAGGGCATCAGTGAACTTTCCCAACTAGGTGCCATGATCTTTTACATCCACTTGAGCTACCAGCAACTCAAGCAGATGGGGCCTCAGTTTAATATCTCATCCAAAGGACAGCACACTCAGGAGTGCAGCACCTCCAACCTTATGCTGCACTGCAATGTCAGCACTCAGTTGACCTGACTGGTGTGGGAATAGAACCCACAGCCTTCTACATGAAAAGTGAGTGTGCCACCTGTTGTGCCACTGACACTGACCTACTGTGTATTGTTTTACAGATAGTTTTGAATAATCATTTTTTCATCTGGAAAAAGCACACGTGAGCATGTTACTACAGTGGAGGTGGGAGTCTTGAAGGCCTCCATTTATACTAATATTTTTGCAGCAGTATAAGAAAAAAGACATCTTTTAAGCACTGTAAGTTGTATGTGTGTTTTATTGATGCCATTTTTATATTATGGGATTCAGTACATGCACAATTGACAAACTTTGTTGAAACTATGAGAAGTGCTTCAGCATATCTTAAATTTGAATTGCACACACTGATGTTTCAGAAAGTAAT
The DNA here is from genome assembly GCF_019279795.1 of Protopterus annectens. Taxonomy (NCBI): domain Eukaryota; kingdom Metazoa; phylum Chordata; order Ceratodontiformes; family Protopteridae; genus Protopterus; species Protopterus annectens. The sequence goes on from NC_056741.1 coordinate 1,571,693,777, forward strand.
TATTTAGCCAGGACAATGTGTAAGAACAACAAATGTAGCCTGTCCAAACAAATATTTAGATTTTATTAGCAATTAACCTGTTCACATTATGTTTTTTTTTTTTTTTTTTTTTTTTTTTAGAAAAATGAAAGGAGTTGGTTAATTTTTTTTTAAGGAAAGAGGTTATCCTCTTGGTATTATAGTAAAAGTTTTTTTTTAAGTGTGTTGGACAATAGAGCTGACCAACATGTACCTGTTAGAAAAGTTGGTGTCACTGTTCAGGATTGTAGCTATGAGGCAGAACAGATTAAAGTCCATGTTATTTACAATAGTGACAATCAGGGATTAAAAAATGTAGCTAAGAAGCACTGTAATGTTTTAAAAGGGCAGTAGGCATGCAGCAAAGCATTGTAGAGCAACCAAAGTTTTTGGACAAAACAGGGAGAAAACTTAAAAAAAGGATTTTGGAGAGTGAACCAGTGTCGGTAAAAAGAAATAATATTAACAAACCAGTTGGCATCTATTCTTTTGGATGTAGACAAACTGGATTTATTTCTAACAGTCCTTATATTTATAATTTACAGACACTGGGGGAAAGACAGGTATACTTGTGTTACAAAGAATGTTATATACAGTGCTAGTTCTGCAATGCTTTTTATATAGGCGGTATGAGACGAAAATTAAAGGAAAGGATAGGTGAACATATTAGGGAAGTTAAGAATCATTACAGAAAATGTGCTTTAGGTAAACATGGTAGGCAATGTGAATATTTTAAGAGAGTTTTAGTTGGTGTCAGAGAAAGATGAAACTGACTTTTTTTGGGGGGGGGTTGGAGGCAGAGTAGTATAGACATACTGATTTGTCAATTCATGTTTTACCCCCAGATTTAAGTTCTACACAGAGAGTACTGTGGCTGTGTCTGCAGCTCCCCCTCGGCAGCGCACCTTGCATATTAATGAAAGTGTGGTACTGACAGAGAGCTGTGTAACATGGTACAGAATCAATGTAGGGGGTGTGTTACAGTGTCCACGGATGAGTAACACACCCCTGAACTGTTAAAGTGGCAGATGGCACTTAAATAATAAAATGAAATATGTGCAAATTATTTATCTATTTTTTGCGTTAGCGCAGCACAGTGCAGTGCTTAGCAATAGACATGTGCCACACATCTAAAAATAAAAACCAGAGGAAAGGTCACATTTAAGAATAGCTAAGCCGGTTTGCATGGGGTTGTGCTCAGCAGTGCTTAAACGTGACTGAGAGCTATATAGAAATGTATAGTTTTAATCACCATATCATTGGTAACTGAATGGTTAGAGTTATAGCCTCATATGCAGTAGGTGCACAGCTCGAATACAGACCATTCAGCTTTTTACATGCGATATTGAAATGTTATAAATTTTTTTTTATCATGTATACATTGACATTTGTTAACTAGGTTAGCCCAGCTGGACCAGAAGCCCATTTTCATTGGAGACCTGAGGATAAAAGCCCCAGTTACACAAAAAGGGTCCACTACATTAAAGTTACGCTCCAAGATAATGTAGTGAAATGCATATGTTTAGGAGATATACAGTAAAATAGATACACATAATAATAAAGTATCATTAATGTGCAATTACTTTCTATAATTTATTTTTATTTTTAATAAACTCTGGCTTGCCCATAGCTAAGTTCTACTAAGCATTGCTAAGCCAAGCCAAGCAATGCTTAAACAGGACCTGTTTTAGCAGAACTTAGCAATGTGCATTACTTGTCTAAGCACTGCTCAGCTGTGCTCAGCGGGTTAGCACAGTGCTAAGCAGAGCTGAGCATTTTTAAAAATGGCCAATGGCAGCAAAGGGCTGGAAAACAGCCTTATTTAAGTGCAGTAGGTGGGAATACAGCCAGAGCCTGTTGGAGTTTGATCACTGCAGGAGCTATGGCTGGAGTTGGAGAGGGTGTGTGCTTCTGGGCGTAGCACTGGGACATTTTGTAGTCTAGGGTCATGGCTGGGCTCCTTGTGAAAGACCATGATGATTGGCTGCTGCACGGCCAGTACCAGGGGTCAGAATACAAATCAGAGGCCTGGGACCAACTGGCACGTAATCTCACCACTGCAACTGGCATCCCCCACACTAGTGAGTAGGTGCATCATTATTTTGATGACCTGAAACATAGGAAGGGGGGGGGTCTCTTGGCCCAATGGACCCAAGACACTCAGGACTGCAATGCCCCAGAAGTTTGTAAGTATAGGAGCCATTGATTTACCACATTCTAGTATGAATATCTGATAGATAGGTGTGCAAATTTATCTCCCTGACAAGTCTCAAACCCAGGACCCTGCCAACTATGACATAGTACATTAGTACACTAAGCCACTCAGCTTTGAAGATTAACAGGCGTTTCCATAAACTTATCCTGTTTATCAGTGAGGCAACTGGAAAGACCCCAAAAGTACGTCACCAAGGGGATCAAAGGGCTCAAACAGATGCCATATGCTGCCTGGTTAAAGAAACTCCAGCTCTACTCAGTGGCATACCGCCTGCTCAGAGGCGATCTGGCCTGACGTATAAAGCCATGTCCAACCCGGAATTAATGGACATGCTGCACCTCAGAAAATCCAAATCCCATCGAGCTATGCGCTCGAGAGACTTGAACCTTAGCACTGAAATAAATAGAATATGCTGGAGGGACAGATTCATAACCCAGAGGCTCCCTTCACTCTGGAATAAAATCCCATTCCAGGTTAGGCAGAGTCCCTCATTGACTCTCTTCAAGAGGAATCTTGATGAGTGGATGGGAGATCATAGGTTTACCCCGGGTATCACTTCTATGTCACTGTTAGACAGAGGCACAGTATACTAACCTCGAAAAAGGGCATAGCAAAATTCATTTAAAATGGGTGGCGAAAGCTAAACACACTCTGGCTAAGCTTATAAATGCCCTAGGGCAGATAGCGTAGTATGAACCTATGAACCTATGAACTGTGCATCTAAGGTGGATGACATCAACAGGCCCTGTAAAGTAGGTCACTGCGGGGGTTCACAGGTAGGCACAGGCTTTAAAATGCATTGGCATTGCCCACATATAGGCAAGAAATAAACACAGCAGCAAGGGGATCCACTTACACACACATGCACACACACAGACACACAACCACACTCCCTCACACTCACTGAGTTGCCATTGCTGGGATTAGAACCACTACCTATCTAGCTCCATACACTATAATGCTACGTAGTTATTGCATGCGCAATGGAACTTAGTATCTGCCACTGCTGTTGGGGTGGATGACATCAGTAGTTGCTGACAGGGAGGCCACTGTTGTGGAGGACAGTAGTCACAGGACCATCATGGCCATAAAATGGGGAACCACTGCACACACATAGGCTTGTGGGGCATGTGTATTCTGCTGTATGTGGAATATATACACAAACACACACAAGGTGGCTGATGTGAGAAGAGAACTCCTACCTACCTATTATCACACACTAGAGCTCACCGTACCATTTGCACACACCACTGTTTATATATATATCTATATATTTATATATATATATATATATATATATATCTATATATATATATATATATATATATATATATATATATATATATATATAAAACCTATATATATATATGTGTGTCTATATTAAACTCAACAGACCCAGATATATCTTATATGTGCCACATAGAGATAGATAAGGTTAATCATGTCAGATGGGGATAGGGAAAGACAGTTAAGGTACACCTAGCTGTCTGTATGCAGAGAGATATACAGCCATCACAGTTCTATAGTCAGATATGGGTTCAGACATGGGCTGAAATTAGCTAAGTGTAGAAGCATGCCCAGTATGACCATCAATACTTACAATGGGACTCTAGGCCATCTAGGCCAGATGTCCCTGTACTCCAGTCCAGGATTTTGTGTGCTACAGCAAATTGTCTGCTGAACCAACTGAAATAGTCCAGCACCTCCCTGATATAATGTTGAGGGATTTCCTGGCTGTGTGATCTCCATACTATCTGACCTATATCTAGGGTGTGTACAGAGTGTATTGGACTGAAAAGAATTTTGCATGATATGTGTAGTACATTTTACAGAGCACTGTGCCTTCTTGGTTTGTCATGTCGGTGATCATAATAGCTTGATGTGAGGAACTGCTGACAGACATTTTGGTTACTAACTGCATACACTGCAGGGAACCCATGCTACTGCACAAACTGTTCTATTCTGCACTTTCTACATTTGACTGGGCAGGAGTTCCTCCTTCCCCTTATATGTGGGCTTTTGTCCTGACCTGCTCCACTTCCTGGCTTTGTCCACAGTTTCTGCTCTATGTAGTTGTAGGTATGCTGTGACTGGGGTAAGAGATGTAACACCACACACTGGGTGATGGACTTCACACCTCTGATTTTCGATTGTCCTGTTTTGCAGGTTGTCCGGCATTGTGCACCATACGTCTGCTCTGGTCCTCAGACAGTTTGTGTTGTACTGTTATTATAAGGCTACATGTTACTCATACCTCTCAAAGTCTTACAGTCAAAAATCTGGACAGGCCATATATAATGGTAGGACACAGACCCAAACATGATACATGATTCTAATATTGCTCTTACAAACATAGACAGTTGGTAGAATGGTTTTGTAATAGCATGCATTTTCTGATGGGCATGAAGTCTGCATCTGAACTGTCTGTCATTATTTTCTCACAGCAACCTTTATTGATGTGCCAATAGTTTTCCAGAAAACTGCAATGTTATGAGAAATCGAACAGATATATGAGATATAAATGTGGACATTCTGCAAAACCCTGTACATTTGTGGGGTATGGATGGCACCCAATGACATTTTGTAAATATTGACACAGTTACGTGACAGCATTTATTTCCTGGTGCTACACTGACTTGTTACAACCTCATATTCTACTAGCCACCATCTAGGTTACTCAGAGCTGTGTACTGTCCATATCTGTGGCCATCTGTTCCTCCATTGTCTGTGGCTTTGTCCACCTTTCTTGCGGTAACAAATATTGGCATATGGACATCCTGTAGCACTCCTACCATAGGTGTGGCTCACATGCAAAAGAGTAGGCACAGCCAGTGTTGGGGATAGGGGACTCTAGCACTGACAATCAAGCATCACTCCTGTGACCCCAGTGTTTCTAATTCCCTCACATACTGCAGTGGGTTTTGCTGGCTTGGGGCCTACTGCATATTATGGGGTGGCCATTATTTGGCAGAGGGTTCCTGTTGTCCCACATAGCTGTCAGCTGTCTGCGGCTATCCTGGTAGCCCACTTCTTTCTCCTGCATACATGCAGCAGGTCCATACATATGCTACCACAGTCTACTACCCCATTCATTTGTTGTAGAGAAGAGTGACCTACATTGTGCTTGCAGCAGTTGAGAAAACATTGCTTCAGGGCTGACTCTGTTGAATGCACACAGTACACAGCCTAGACATGGTAAGGTACAGGCTGTGTGGTATGGCTGGCATAATTTTTACTATGTATGTGAGTCAGAGTGAGGTGTCAGTCCCTAGGTCCCTAGGTTGTCAGTGCATGTGCTATGCATTGCCTCTTTGCCAAGGCCAGGGCATACTGGGCATGCCTATGTCTGCCTATAGGGAGAGGCTCAGGGGGTTCTTCCTCTGTGTCCCCCTGTGGCTGTGGTGACCTTGGCACTGGTGGGTGGGGCTGTGTGTCCCTTCCCTATGATGTTCCTGCCACAGCTGTTTCCACAGGGTCATATTGTGTAGCATGGCACATACTGTGAGCATGTGTGCAAATGTGGCTGGACAGTACAACAAGGCTCCACCAGATATATCAAGGAAGCGGAACCATGACTTGAGCAGCTGAAACACATGCTCTATGATGTTCCTAATTTGTGCATATGCCTCATTATGGTATTCTTCAGTAGGTGCGTGTGCATTTCTGATGGGTGTCATCATCCATGGTTCTAGTGCATAGCCAGCATCCCCCATCAGATGGCCATATGGGATGTCCCCCTGGCAAACTTCTGCTACAGCTGTGAGGCATGCCAAATGTGGGAGTCATGACAGCTGCCAGGGCTGCCAGCACAAAAATTCAAGATAGTACCCGGGGCATTGCACACAACCTGGCAGTTTGCGTGATACCTCTTGCGGTTGATGTAGACCCTAGCCCCTTCACTGGGTGGTGCTTTGATGTGCACATGAGTGCAGTCTATGGCACCCAGTACCTCAGGGTAGTGTGCTACATGGAGGAAGAGATTAATATTGCTGACCCCTTCTTCAGGGAGCGGGGTAAATATATGTGCTCACTGGCATATGCTTGCATGGGATCCAGGAACTGGTAGAGTCCTCTGGATGCAGATACCTGTGAGATCCCCATTATGTCCCCAGTTGGTCTTTAAAAAGTACATGTAGCTAATATTCTAAGGGGTACTCATACCTTTGGTTCCACTGGGATGGTTTCCCCTCTGTTGGCACTGGGTCTGAATTGACGGCGGCAGAACTTGGTCAGTTCTTTTAGTATGTCCCTGTCCACCCTATAGCTCTGTACCATTTCCAGCTCATGTAGCCCCTGGAAAGACACCCTGGGCCTAAACACTGTTCTTCTCAGTCTGAGCCTATTGTCAGCATTATCATCATCACTGACCTCAGCCTGTAGTGCATACAGATGCAGCAGAGAAGCAGCAGCCCCTAGCATTTTGTCAACTGAAATTCCCAAGTGTTTACTCCAACGGTGCAGAGTATGTGGGAAAATCAGATTATAGGGTGTATGCATACATTATAGTGGTGTGCTCCAGTTGCAGCCTGTGTGATTGGCTCATTATTCTGCATTCCACCTGATAGTGCATATCAGTCATTTCTACCTGACTGGCTTTCCCAGGCTTTTTTTTAATTTTTATTTTCCCTATTTTTTTCACTGTTAAGCAGTGCAGTGAGCAGCACAAACCCATGGTGCTAGTGTAAACAATGCTCAGCAGTTCTGACACTCCCTCAACCACAGGCATGCTCATCTTTTATTAAACTAGCTAAAACATGCTCAACAGCATCATACACCTTCCCCACTTAGCTGTGCTTAGCTGAATGCAAACAGGTGCCACTGAGCTCTAATCTGCTTTGACATACTGAGACACACACCCTTTTGATGTCAGCTACCTGTTCTACCACTACCTGCATGGTTCTAGCCCTACCATGGGTTGTATCTGCAGACAGTGTTGCCCTTTTTGCTATTCAATAATCCCATTTTATTTACATACAACTAACTGTATATACCCTGGATACTTCATTACTCCAAGGCCTGCCTCCAAAGCAACCACTAACACGTGCCATTGTGTTACTCTGCATCCTGGGCACCATAAGGCAATAAATTTGCAAATGTCTACTTTACACTTTTTAATTTTTTTCTATAATGACATGCTTGCACATCTCTGTGTGCAAACCTAATATTTGTATTAAAAAACATTATTTTTTTAATGATTTGCTTTGCTTTCTGGACTTACTTGCCATAGTTTTGGCCATCTGTATGCCTACCGTACCATATCCACCCTTCATTGTAGGCTTTTACAGCCCCTGTTTAAAATTTATAGTCCGGTACATGGCTTCTATCTGCGTACATTCCCTACACCTACAAAACACCTACATGAGTGTTTTTCTGCTTGTTGAATTGCAAATCCACCTCATTTGCATGTTTTTCACCAGCTTATGAGGTGATTTGCATTCCGAGGACACATCTATGTTCGCATGCTCATGCACGCAACTCAGGCCTGTTTCCTGGATCTCTCGGCAGCCATGTTCAGTGTTCAGGCTATACACTATTCCTACACAGAGAATCCCTCTATGTATGACTTCTTTTAGAACCCCTGGGGTTAAATGACAACATTGACTTGGCTAGTTTCTTGAAGCTGAAACTATTACATTATTTGATGTTTTTAGTGTTTGGGCAGTTAAAGTCTCTTGACTGGTTTGATGTATTATTTAAATGTCTTAATATTGACTGAATGTTTGTCTGATGCAGTTGTGGTGTTAAGATTTTTTTCTTTTTTTTTGGACAAATGTGTTTACCATATTAAAAGCTTTTTATTTTCAAGGATTTCATCTATCTGCTTATTGTTTCCACACATGACCTTCACTTTGGTCATGCCTCTCAACTTTCCAGACTTTTCTAGAATGTCCAGATTTTTGCCTAATATTTTTGGCCTGTTCCTCATAAAAGTTTTGGTTTTCTGGCAAACCATTGAGTACCGAAGTCATGAAATAATGGCAGACATTTTGAGTTACTGACTTCATATTCTTCAGACAAGGCATGCGAACAAACGTATTTAAAATATGCTGCTATATTATGGCCTTTGATCTCCATAACTTTTTGGTTTTGTCCAGATTTTTTGTGTTAAAACATTCAGATGTATGACTTCAGTGATAGCTGTAGCTGCTGCCTTCTTGGCAAACAAAGAAAATTCTGGAAATGTGCTCTTATGGTGGTCTCCTCAATGAACATGAAAAGTTTCACCTCCCTGTAACACCTTACTCACGTAAGATGATACTAACCTAATTGTACACAAGACGTTGATGATAATACTAACACTAACTACACACGACCTTGATGATAATACTAACCCTAACTGTATACACGACATTGATGATAATACTAACCCTAACTGTACACATGACCTTGATGATAATACTAACCCTAACTGTACACATGACCTTGATGATAATATCAACCCTAACTGTACACATGACCTTGATGATAATATCAACCCTAACTGTACACATGACCTTGATGATAATATTAACCCTAACTGTACACATGACCTTGATGATAATACAAACCCTAACTGTACACATAACCTTGATGATAATACTAACCCTGACTGTACACATGACCTTGATGATAATACTAACCCTAAATGTATACATGACAATGATAATACTAACCCTAACTGTACACATGACCTTCATGATAATACCAACCCTAACTGTACACATGACCTTGATGATAATACTAACCCTAACTGTATACACAACCTTGATGATAATACTAACCCTAACTGTTTACATGACGATGATAATACTAACCCTAACTGTACACATGACCTTGATGATAATACTAACCCTAACTGTATACATGACCTTGATGATAATACTAATCCTGACTGTACACATGACCTTGATGATAATACTAACCTTAACTGTACACATGACCTTGATGATAATACTAACTCTGACTGTACACATGACCTTGCTGATAATACCAACCCTAAATGTATACATGACAATGATAATATTACCCCTAACTGTACACATGACCTTGATGATAATACCAACCCTAACTGTACACATGACCTTGATGATAATACTAACCCTAACTGTACACATGACCTTGAGGATAATACTAACCCTAACTGTACACATGACCTTGATGATAATACTAACCCTAACTGTACACATGACCTTGATGATAATACTAACTCTGACTGTACACATGACCTTGCTGATAATACCAACCCTAAATGTATACATGACAATGATAATATTAACCCTAACTGTACACATGACCTTGATGATAATACCAACCCTAACTGTACACATGACCTTGATGATAATACTAACCCTAACTGTATACACAACCTTGATGATAATACTAACCCTAACAGTACACATGACCTTGATGATAATACTAACCCTAACTGTATACATGACGATGATAATACTAACCCTAACTGTATACATGACCTTGATAATACTAACCCTAACTGTGCACATCACCTTGATGATAATACTAACCCTAACTGTACACATGACCTTAATGATAATACTAACCCTAATTGTACACATGACCTTGATGATAATACTAACCCTAACTGTACACATGACCTTGATGATAATACTAACCCTGACTGTATACACGACCTTGATATTAATACTAACCCTAACTGTACACATGACCTTGATGATAATACTAACCCTAACTGTATACATGACGATGATCATACTAACCCTAACTGTACACACAACCTTGATAATAATGCTAATCCTAACTGTACAACATGGCTTTGGGAAAAAAAACATTTTCCATATAGTACCACTGCAACAGACATTCACTCACACACATACACACCCAACACACACAACACTTTATATCTATCCCCTTAACTAGCCCACTTATCCTAACCCTATATCTATCCCCTTTACTAGCCCCCCTTACCCTAACCCTAACCTGCAAACACTTGCCCTCTTACTCCTAATGACAAAATGTCAGTATATTCAATTATTTTGTCATTAGTAAAAACATGCCTCATTTTTTCCTTAAAGTAAAATACACCATTGTTGAAACTATTACAGTTAAAATTAAAATCATAAAGCTGCCAAAATTCCAAGATGTACATGTAAATATGAAGTGTGTTTTTGGTGCCATTTTTTAAAATAGTTGTATTTAAGCATTGTTTTCTTTTAGTTTTACTCAGTTTCTGAAGAAGTTCCCTACCAGAGTGAACAAAAGTGCTTAAACTAATGTGTTTTTGGATGTAATACATTCTGGTTTGTGATTCCTCATTAGCGTTTTCTCTTTTTTTTCTTTTTATTGGTGGATTGTAATACTCAGTAATTTATCAGAAAATGAAACAAACTACGAGGGACAGGAGAAAAATATGAGGCAAAATGAGGGACATTCTAAGATACTTGAGGGGAACAGCTAAGCCCTCTGTTTGAGCATGCATGTACACACACACCTACATACATACATACATACATACATACACAAACAAACAAAACAAATAACACGTACACCTGAAGCACACTGCACAGTTACATACTAGGTCCACAGTAAACATGACCAAATATTCCACACTGCATGGTATGGCTTTTTTAAAAAGGTGCTAGTTCTAGATTACAGGATTGTCCATTATTGGTTCATTTTGAGTAGCCTAAACACCATGAGATCTCTCTCTCTCTCTCTCTCTCACACACACTCACAGGTTCCACAGTTGAGGCAATGAAAGAGAAGAAATTAGAGCTGCAGAATGGATGCAGATTTGAAAGTTACAATCAGAGATCTCTGCCTAATGTAGAGTGGTTGAGAGACACATCCATAGACAGCAAAAGAATCATTTATAAGCCAGCTGGCAAAATCCACATAATGTGGTTCATTCATGATGCATGAACCTATATTTCCTGGATTACTTTCCTCATAATTCATCCTTAACCGATAGTTAGCTTGTTGTCATGCTTTGGACAAATCATAAACCATCATTGCATTTATTTGGATAAAACAGACTTCAGGAGCCACTGTTCATCTTCTCCTGGTTTTATACCTCAAATTAGAATACTTCAAGGCACTATATTCAGGCTACAGAAAGAATTTCTAATTTATTTAATTATCTTTTTTTACAAGTGGTTAATACCAAATCTTTTCAGAAAAATGGTATGCCAGCTTTGTGGTGCTTGCTCAGTACTTTACTACAATACAGTTATACTCTGCAAATGCATCCAGAATAACCTTTAATTTAAATTAGTCATTCATTTACCAGTACATAACAAAAAGTGGGTTTCGCCTACATTTCAGCTAGCAAAGTTTTCACAAATTTTTCAACTTCCTATATGGACTACTATCCAGAAACTTATATGCAAAAGATAGACAAACGTACACTGAAACATCTTGGGGGTATATCTTGCCTATTTTGCAACCATGTTCTTATTTGTCAGAACAGCATAGAAGAGCTATTTGGCCAATGTGGTAAGCATTAACTTGATAACAGCCTGATATTTTATATCCATGGGGGAGACAGAGACAAACTACTCTAAATTAAAGCAGCGGCTTCTTTTCCTTATGAGGTATTAAACTGTTCTGCATACTAATAAAGCATTCATTTGCTTTTGATCTCTGTATACTATGGAACTGCTCATAGATATATGAAACTACTTCCTAACATCTTCAGAAAACATACGACTTGCTTATTGCAATTAGATTAACAGCTCCATGAATTTTAACTTTATTTCGTTTATTAAATTTGTTAACAGGGGAGTTGACTTATACACAGTGGGCCCATTTCAGCCACAGCCTAGGGAAGACAATAAATACAGTAACATGGAATACCAGTACTGGAAAATATTTGAAAATCGACAACTGCAGGTGACATAATAGAATACATATACAAAACTGAGTGCAATTGTTACACACATTTCGGAGGGAAAATAGATTTTAATTGCTGTCTTTGCTTTTAAAAGGCAATGAAGAATCCATTTCAGAATCAACCTCTCATACAGGTCAGATGAACTCTAATGCTGCTACATGCAATAGCTATTCTTACCATAATGGCAATCTCTGACTTTCATTCTCTGACTTATGGTAAAGACTTATTATATGGGTTCTGTAGTCATTTGCCAAGCGTACCACCAACTGTCTTGCAAGAAGTTTGACTGACAAAAGCCTATGCAGATATTAATGTCTTCCTTTACATATATCGAGATGATGTTTGTTTGTCTTTTCGGCTTTTCCCAGTTAGGGGTCGCTACAGTGAAACTCCGGTCCACTAATGATTGGCAGTAGATTTTTTTTTTTTTTTTATGGTGCCAAGTTGCCAGCCCGACGCCCAACCTTCAATGAAGGCACGCCCATTCACACATGTCTTTTGAATGCCACTTAACCGCAGAGAGGGCATGCAGACTCCACACAGAAAGAACTCCAGCCGAGAATCGAACAGAACAACCTCTTGCTGTGAGGCAACAACGCTACCGCTGCACCACAGCGGCTTCCCTTTACATGTATCCAGATGATATTTTAAGAAATCCATGACAGACTTCTTATGATACTAAAGCAGTCCTGAATAAATGTTTTACAGGAATTAGATATTAATAAGTATCACTTCAAAGGTGTGCTTAAGTTAATTTTAAATTTTATATCACACAGGTACATTGTTTAAGGAAGGATTTGTAGCTAAGTAAAGAAGTTTATAGGCAAAGCTTAAGATGGACAGATGTTAACCAAATACCAACCAATTCAGTTGATTTCATAAAGAAAATAAAAGTGCTTCACCATGGTAACCAGCTGCTGGCTTAGCAGTTCCATCATATGCTTGTTCAAGCCTGTCCTAAGTATTTTAAGCCAATAAGCAAGAAAGTAAGTAAATGGAACACATCAGTGCATGAGCCATGTAGCATACGTATGAGATAAACTTATGCATATGTGATAAACTTATTGCATGCGTATTAGATAAACTTCCTGTATTACATGCATATGATAAACTTATAACATGCGTATGAGATAAACGTATGTGTGTGAGATATATTTATATTGTGCATGAATTATTAAAGACACTGTACTGCATTAAAAAAGAACTAATAATTATTCACTTAACATAAGCATTCTATTTTATAATTCTTTTATCAACAAAAATGTAACTATTCTTAGTCTTCAAAATAATCTACATATGAGCTAGCACTTTAGTATCCTTCCTAGATATATTTTTATTATTATTATTATTATTATCATCATTAGCGAAATTTATTAGATGATAGCTTACAGGTGCATTAGATGGATGCAGCATTATGTGCCCTAAAATGGTGTTCTAGTTTCATGGGCTTGGTTCTTACATCCTTTCAGATACTTTTTCATAAATTTAATACCCCTGGAACTGCAGAATTTAGCCTTAATTGGATAGTCTAAAGCATTAAGAGTTTGCTGCCTGAACTGGATTTCTAGCAAGATCCAATGAATATATCCAGCTATGATTCTGACTCTCTATGCATGCATGATATGTTGCTTTAGAAAACATAAGACAATTAGTCCTGCCCCCCCATAGTTCACAGTCACTTCCCCCTCATATAAAACACATTATTTACATCTTGCTTTAACCACATACTGCATTCCCAAATGGAAAAGGATTCTGAAAGGCATCTGACCAACGAGTTACACCAGACAACTGCATAAAAATAAATGTGTAAAATTACCTTCCTCCATACAATAACTGGAAAAGGCTCTCCAGCAGCAGAACAAGGAATCACCAGCTCTCTTCCTGCTTCTTGTCTGTACTCCCAGCCTGGTTGCACCGTAAAATATGGGGGATCCTGCAGGGGAGAAAATACAAGAAACTATGACATAAGTGGAAGACGTCAGTTAGACTGGTGCCATTGTCCTCATTACTGAGTGAAAATACTTTAACCATGTAAACACAGAGCATAATCAGATCGTGGATTTAGTTAAGGAAAGTTCCACTGCACTTTTAGATACTAACATAAAACATGCTAAATAAACTTATGGCTTATTTTATTTTGTAACATTTGACAAAAGTTAAAACAATCCATACCCTGAGATCTTCTGAGGGGTACAACTGTGCTCACAGCAAGTTTTACACACCCCTATCTACGTCTTAATGAATTCTGTTTCTTAGTTAATTAATGAGAGTTGGTTTGAATCATAAACAGAAAAAAATCGCAGCTGTATAGTATCTAAAAAATTCTACTAAATGAAAACATTCAAGTAAATTTGATTTTCAGTTTGCACACGCATGCCTATGTTTGTGTATATGAGTGTGTGTGTGTGTGTGTGTGTGTGGGTGTGTGTATGTATGCGCATGTGTGTGTGTGTGTGTGTGTGTGTGTGTGTGTGTGTGTGTGTGTGTGTGTGTGTGTGTGTGTGTGTGTGTGTGTGTGTGTGTGTGTGTGTGTATGCGTCTGCATATGTGTGTGTGTGTGTGTGTGTGTGTGTGTGTGTGTGTATGTGTGTGTATGTGAGCTTATATACATTAAACAAATAGAACCAAAAAGCCAAACTCGCTTGAAAGAAGGTAAGTTAAAGATACAAAATTATTTAAAATAAATACATTTTATATTATACTACAGCATATATGGTTTCTTCATCCATGATGCATGAAGCTGTTCTTAGAAAAAAAAAGCACTGAGCAGCACTGCACTGGCCAAAATAAAGAAATTGGACAGGAAGTTTAAAGGTTCTGCAGTTAGGATATTGTACTCATAGCTCCTCTCTGGAATAGTTCCCAGATGATCATAGAGGAAGCAATGCAATGAGAGTGAATCGACTTAATAAACTTAAACTCCGAATTGAGTTTTGTCATATTATTTTCCATCAACTCAATTCACAATAGACTCATAATTGGTAGCAAGTTAAAAAAAAACATGTTTTTCATGAGGGCAATGCACCATGTCCATCCATGACATGTGGGCTGTGTCACATGATCCTCATCTACACTTACACTGTATGTGAAGTCGTACAAACATGGAGAAAGTAGAGTTACAGATACAAATTGTACATTCATGTGTGTCATATTGGAGTACAAAAATGTGAGGTGTAAGTAGCAGAATGATGAGTAAAATATAATCCTGTTCAGATCATGCAGTTATTTAAGCATTTATCTAAAAATTTACTCTACTGCGATTATCCTCAGTGGAGAACTGTGCTACATCCAGCGTCATGCCCATCCCCACCCTACAAATATGAAAGGCTTGTGTGGTTGTCTATATAAGGCACCTGCTGGTGTGAACTTTGACTCTAAGTCAATGTTGATGCAACACCCAATCCAATGTACAAAATGGAAGAAAAAGAGGTTGATGCCAATTATAGAAAATATGGTTTTCCAGATAAAAAAAATATTCCATCACCTAGACCTGTACCATTAAAGTGGTTCTTAAAATAATGCACAATGCATTCCAGTGCTATGAAGCTGAAGGGCTGCATTCAGATACAAAGTATAATAGCTTGGCAAAGATACTTTTTATTCAGAAGGAAGTCTCCCAGCCCTCATTAATTATTCATTACTCTGCTTAGCATATTGCACTAAACCACAAAGTTTAGTGCAGCCACCCACATTGTTCAGATATCTGCTGCCCTCAACAACTTGACATTCAGGTGATGTCACTCATATGTCATCACTCTCCAAGATACAGGACATATGTGTACCATATGCATATTATTTCCATAGTATACCAAATATTTTGGCATAGCTCATGCTCAGCACTGCCAACACCCATTTGTTAATCCTTTGGGGTGATAAGCACCTTACAGTGAGGACATACCCTTTTACACTGTGTGAAAAGTGTTTCTTTTTTTTTTTTCAAAACAAGTTTATTGTTTTAACATATAAGAGAAATATCATAACAATTTTATACAAATAATTAAAAATAGGTATTATTATAATATTCAACAAAACAACTAAAGTATTTACAAAGACATCCACTACAATCAGATCAATTAATTAAACTAAAATACTGTGCTATTGAAATTAGAATTTTTTTAACAAATTTTGTAAATTATCCCATACAATAAAATGTGATGTTTTTCTAGTTGTTCTCATTCTAATTGTGCTTATTTCCATATGACACATTATATTCATAACATTTTTAAATTCATTGAACGAAGGAGGTGTATCTGAAATCCAATTTCTAGTTATTATTTTCCTAGCCACTGCTAGGATAGACCATAACAAGGGAAGCTTAATCTTTTTAACACATTGAGGTACAGGTGTGTTGAATAATATTAGAGACTTAGAAATAATGAAATTATCTGTAAAAAGAGCCTGCAAAAATTCATTAATTGACTTCCAGTATTCTTTCAACTTCATACAGTCATAAAACATATGAGCCCAGTCAGCATTAATTTCTACATTACATACTCTCTTACATAGATTATCTTTATTATTAATTTTATTCATCATCAAAGGTGTATAAAAAGATCTATGTAAAAATTTCCATGTATAAAGTCTCCAGACAATGGAAGATGTAGTTCTATAAGCAGATTCCAATATATATTGTTTATCTTGTTGAGTTGGTGGGTCCCCATTAATAGAGGTGAAATAATTCCAGTATGAATCTACATTGTAAAAAGTTTCTTGTCTGATAATTTTATGTATATATGAAAGTTTACCTTTATCAGAAACTTTATGCTGTAAATTTATTATCAAGTAATCAATCAGTTTTGGAATAGATTCTTTAACTGTTATAGACATTAGATCTATTCTATCAATGAGATGTTGTCTAAAGATCTGAACCTCTAACCAGCAAGTTTCTCTTAGATCAAATTCTTGTTTTAAGAAATCTAGATTTTTGACTTTATTATCAGATATCAGCTGATACCAGTACTTTAGATTATTATCTATAGCTAAATGAGCTCCTTCAGAAGTAGATGACATAAGCATACCCTGAGTATAAATTATAGGAAATACAATAAAATTCCATTCCCTATACTTAGGGTGCATGAATATAAAGTTACGATAACTAATAATAATATTTAATGGGTAACAGACCATATGTTTAGGTGTAATAGGTGAAGTACAAAATTCCTTTAGCAACCACAACATGGAGTTATTTATAATCATATTTTTATGTGTTAAGGAGATTTTCATGAAGTGCATACTAATTAGCTCCCAATAATCTTTCCATTTTGCGACATATGACCGATCTATTAATAAAGTAATAACTTTTATAATAGAAGAGATAATATATAAATTAAAGTCTGGAAAAGAAATACCCCTTGAGACCAGCTATTAGTATGTTTCTTTAATGCAATCCTAGGTCTATTAGGTGCCCATAAGAAATTTAACATTAGTGTATTCAGTTTTTGATAGTTATTTTGTAGGTGAAAGTATTATTGATTGTATTAAGTATAAAATCTTGGGGAATATTATCATTTTAATAATTGTAAGTCTCTCCTCCATAGTAAAAAACATATTATTCCAGGTATTAAAAAGATTTTGTATATTAAGAAAACAGGTATTATAGTTATTATATATAATAGATTTAATATCTTTAGATAGTATTATACCTAAATAAGTTATCTGACCTGAGTTGGGTACATATTTAGTAAAATCACTAATGAGAGTATTTTTTCGTGTATATATAGGTAGTATTTTAGTTTGTTCTTCATTGAATATTAAACCAGAAATACTTTTAAAATTCATCATTTTATCAAATAAAGACTGCATAGAAGAATTAGATCCTGCTGATGTAATTAGAACATCATCTGCAAAAGTTGAATTTTGATGTTGTATTTTCTTCTATTTCAAAACCCTCTATGTCAGTACTGTTTCTAATCAAATTAGCCCAAGGCTCCATTACTAAAGTGAATAATAGTGGAGAAAGTGGACATCCTTGCTTTGTACCTTTAAGAATGGGTATTTTTTGTGAAACATATGTTCCTACCTTAATATAAGCCAGCGTTCCTTTGTATAAGTGCTCAATTAAATTTACAAATGCATCAGAGAAATTTGTGCATTTCAGTAAGGTAAACAGATAGTCCCAACTTACTGAATCAAATGCTGAACCTATATCAAGACTAATAAGTGTTAAATCTTTCTTTTTCCTATTTGCAAAATCAATTAATGTTAAAGTTCTTCTTATATTATCAAAAGTATTTCTATTTACAATGAAGCCCGTCTGATCTATGTCTATAATGCCGGGATAATTGTCTTCAATCTATCAGCAAAAATACTCATAAACATTTTATAATCAACATTAAGTAATGAGATGGGCGATATGAAGAACATCTAGTTGGATCTTTATTAGGTTTTAAAATTGGTGAAATAAATGTATATTGCCAAGATGGGGGTTATTAACTCAGTTTGGGCCAGAATAAAACCTTATGTATTAATGAATATGTAGTTTTAGAAAGGATTTTATATATCTCTGGTATAATACCATCATTACCCGGTGCTATATTTGATTGAAGCTTATTTATTTGTGTAATAACTACTGAATATGAAATACTCTTGACCAATAGTTTAATCTGTTGTTTATTATGCTTTCAATACATGTTTGTGGTTATAAACTCCTTTATTTTATCTTTAGGTTCCATGTTAATGTTGTTATGGTTAATCTTGAGAAAGTGATTTCTAAATTAGTTCAGTATTTCTGGTATACTAGAAACATACTTCTATTTGCTTAGAGAAAAGATTTCTTTGATATGGTTTTGTTTATTCAATCTTTTGTTTTATTTTTAAGTCTATGTAAGTATTTGGGGCTTATTGAATAAGACAAAACTTGTATTTCTAAAGTTATTTTAACTTTATGAGTTAAAATTTCTTTGTATTTCTCATTTAGTTTGTTTATTTCTTCAATAACTTTCTTGTCCATAATATTTTCTTTATTATTATGTTTATAAGAGTCTAGTTTACTTTGAATATCTAACAATTCCTTATCCCAAGATTTCCTTTTGTTATTATACCATCTGATACTTTGTCCATATAGATATGATTTTAAGGCATCCCAAACATAGACAATGGAGACTTCAGGAGTATTATTTATGTCTAGAAAATGTTGTACTTCTGAAAGTATATATTCTTTATAGTCTTTTAGCTGAGTTAAGTATGCTGGTATCCTTTTGATCTGAACATTATGAGTATTTTTATCATGAATTCAAAAACAATTGAGTTATGATCAGATATAGGACATGAAATGATTTTGGAATTAATTAAATCTGTTACCATCTGGTTAGAAATAAAGACCCTATCTATTTTTGAATAAGTTTTGTATCTGTTAGAAAAAAGGTGTATGGTAATGATTTTGACTCTATCTGATTATTAATATCATTCAAATGATAATAATTAGCAAAATCATTTAAATGTTTTGCATTAGATGTAATTCTTCTTTTCTTTATAGTGGTAGTATCACTTTCATGTAGTATACAATTAAAATCACCAGCTAAAATAATATCCCCTATAGAGAATGATATGATCTTATCAATATGATGTTTCACTGTATTAATACCAATTCCAGGTATCCAATATACATTAATTAAAGTGTAAGTCTTCCCATTAATTTGTATTGTAACCATACAAAACATTCCTTTGTCATCCTGATAAGACTTAATGGTTTTAGGAATGGGCATACTTTTATTCCATAAAATAGCCACTCCTCTTTTTTTCTGAGTGTGCTCTGAACTAACCAATACTGTATACTTACTAGTGGCTAGTTTATCAATATCTTTTTCAAGAGATGGGTTTCTTGCAGGAAGACTAGATTGGCCTTGTGTAGATTAATGTATCTTATTAGGCTTGCCCTTTTACACGGATTATTCAATCCATTAATGTTTAAAGAAATTCCTTTTAAAGATGTCATTTGGCATTTTTAAAACTCAAGAATCTTATGATCAAAATAACAAATAACAAGATAAATAATGTTACATCTCCTCTTTAGGTGTACCTTTAAATATAGCTGTATTTATTAAATCTCTTATGGGATTTTGTATAGGATTCAATTTTGTTTGTAGTGACAATGAGTGTACAAAATATATTGTGGATGTCAAAACTATATACATATAACAATGAACAAGTGAAAATAATGTAAGGATTAAACCTTGCATCCCGCCTGGAGTTGAAAACTCCAACTTAGAGCAGTATTTACTACTCAAGTTAACCCCATACCCTAAGCAGCAGTACCTCAGCTACCACCTTATCAATTTAATACTAGTTATATTTAACTGAGGTTAACAGTTTTCAATTCAATTATCTATCAAGACAAAACTACACATTTGGTAAAACAGCATCATATAAACTAAAATAAACTTTTTTTTTTTAAAAAACTGTTCATACTATTATATAGATCTATGTAATATATAACACTTGTATTCTAATAGCATTCAAATAATCTTAATGTTAGAAATCAAGAGGAGAGAAAATTATGTTCTAACATTCATTTAAATCAAAAACTTTGGCTAATATGATTCAGACATTACATGCATTAAGATGCATCTATTTCCTGTTATGTGAATTCTATCAACAGCTTCCAAAAAAATCTTGAATTGTTTGTATATGAGCATTTACTTAAACTCATTATTGTCAATAGAGTAAAATATTGTATTCATAAAATTTATTATAAATCATATTGCATAGTTATGCAGATTCTGAAACACCTCGTTATTACCTAAAAAAAAAAAAAGCCATCACACACATAAACACAGACACACACACATACATATACACACACACATATACACACACACACATACCCACACACACACACACACATACATATACACATACACATACATACATACACACACACACACACACACACACCCACACATACACATATATATATATATATATATATATATATATATCTGATCTCATTGAGTTGTGTCTTTATAGAGCACAATCCTACTTGCTGTCCCTAGAATAAATCTGTCTGCTTTATACAAAATAATGCACAGCAAACACATATTAGTAACCAGATTTTACAATCATGCTAACCTACTGCTTTAAAATATATCACATGACATTTCTTCCAGAATAGAGTTATAAGATTATTTATGTTTGTCAATCAGATGAATTAAATGAGTTATAGTAAAGTATATGTTTGGGACACAAGTTTTTAACACAGATTATTATGCTACTGTTAAGTAGATTTTCAAAAACATTTAAATAAATGTTTCATTTTCTATGCCTTCTAAAATAAGATATTTACTTGCTACAAGAAACTACATCATCTAAACTCATCATAACTGACATATTTTATGAATAGAGTATTTTTCCTGAATCTGTGGTGTGTCAGTGTGATAACCTTGTCAATGTTTATACTAACTGCTTTCAGTTTCTCTGTGAAAATTCTGTGAGTGAAGCTTCTGATGAAACTCATGGACACTATGCATGAGACAGCCCACATCCCAGATTGTCTCCCTTAACATTTTGGCGGGAAACTTATTAAAACTTGTGGCAAACATTCATTTTGTCAATAGAGTAAAATATTGTATTCATAGAAATTATTATAAATCATATTAGATAGTTATGCAGATTCTCAGAAAAAAAAACATCACACTCACATACACACACACATACATACACACACACACGCACACACATATATATATATATATATATATATATATGATCTCACTGAGTTGTGTCTTTGTAGAGCATTATCCTACTTGCTGTCCCTAGAATAAATCTGTCTGCTTTATACAAAATAATGCACAGCAAACACATTTCATTTTTTATGCCTTCTAAAATAAGACATTTACTTACTACAAGAAACTACATCATTTAAACTCATTATAACTGACATATTTTATGAAAAGAGTATTTTTCCTGAATCTGTGGTGTGTCAGTGTGATAACCTTGTCAATGTTTATACTAACTGCTTTCAGTTTCTCTGTGAGAATTCTGTGATTTGAAGATTCTGAGGTAACTCAAGGACATTGTGCATAAGACAGCCCACATCCCAAATTGTCTCTCTTAACATTTTGGCGGGAAACGTATTAAAAACTAGTGACAAACATTCATTTAGCAGTGTAAATGCATCTAAACATGACAGAACCTCCACAATGTATTCCACAGATCATCACAGCCTCTATGCAAGTGAAATTAAACTCAAAATTACCAACAAGCAATAAAACTCAGCATTCTTCTCCCAACTCAATTTTCATACAAATCCTATTATTCACTGTGCCCACACAGTCAAAAGCATTTCTATATATTAATAAAGAAAAGAAAAGAGAGTAGAAAATAAAAGGAGTGAGGCAGAAATAAAAAAAATGTAAGAGAAAGCTGTAAGAAATATATACAATGGAATGTTACTTACTGTTTATATTAATAGAGTTAAAAATAAAACATATTATTTACTCTTATTTAGTTCTGATTATTATTAGTTAAAGCATGACAGATTATTTACAAACAAGCATAAGCAGTATAATCAAGAAAGTATAATTAGAAATAGCATTTGAAGAACTTATAAACTTTTACAAGAAATAAATATGTTATTATTCTATTAATGATATTTTCATTACTGTTCTCTCCCTGCCCTCCCCCACCCTTTACCCACTACATAATCTAAATAGAATGTCATTGTTTAAACAAAGAAAATAATAAAAGAAGAAGGAAAAAAAAAGGTAAAGATAAAAAATGTATCAAATTACTAACCTTACTTTTTTCAGAAAGAAAAACAAATCGAGTCACAGCCTGCCATTAAATCCTCAGGCATTTTGACTGGTTATGAAACAAAACATTTCTTTGCACATAGAGAATAACTTTGATAAAATCTTTTCCAAAATATTTGTGGCTTTCTAGAAACGCAGGAACTATATTCAAAAAGATTAATAATGAACTAAAATGATGAGAGAGAAAAAAAACATATAACAAATCATTTGTTTTTTAGTCTCTTCTTCTTCTCTGAAGTCTTCCAGGAAGCTTCAGTTGCCAATCTCTTTAATGAAGAACTAGCCCATTCCATTTCTTCTATTTTATCCAAAATCCTTTTTTCTTTGACAAACAGTAAAGCAGAGTCTAAATCATCGAAGACCTTAGGACCATCAGGAAGGAAGATTTTAAGCTTGGCAGGAAACAGAAGGTATGTTTTAAACTGTGCTTTTTAAGCTCCCTTATTAGTGGCAGAAAAACTTTTCTTTTAGCAATTACCATGGAAGAATAGTCATTGTCAAAACGCACAGTTGTCTCATTAAACTTAACAGGAGCTTTAGCCCAAGCAGATTTAAGAACCATCTCTTTATCAAAAGATGATAGAAATCTAACTATAACTGATCTAGGATAGTTTTTGTTAGAGTTAGTATTAGCTATAGATCTATGTGCTCTTTCGATACCAAAAGAGAATGCTTCTGGTAAATCTAAAGTTTTAGGGAGCCATGTTGTTAAAAAAGAAGTAATATTGTTACCTTCAATATTTTCTGGCAGTCCAAAATCCTAATGTTATTGCGCCTAGATCTATTTTCCAGGTCATCCAGCTTTGTTTGTAAATGTGTATTTTGTTTCAGCAGAAACTCAATGTTGATTTCCTCTTCTTGGATTCTATTTTCCATGTCATTCACAGCTTCTTGTATGCCTGTCATCTGGATCTTCTGTTGTTGCAGGTCCATATGTAACAAGTCTATTTGTTTTGTAGTTTTTTCTATGAAAGTGTCTATTTTAGTATCCATTTTATCCATCTTAGCAGTAAGTTGCTGGACTATAATTATCAGAGACTGAAGTTCTTTCTTGATGCTGGAGTCTTGAGAATTTGTCTTACTGGAACTCATTTCAGACTGATAAACTGACAGGAAAATTTCCAAAGTAATTTCTGACAGGAATATTATTAAGATTTTCTTTCTTTTTTAGATATAGTTCAAGAACTATATAAAACAAACATATTTAGAAAGAAAATTACTTCAAGAATTAATTTTTTAAGAAATTAATTCCTGTCAATGTAATGAAATTGGTGGAGCTGAAGAAATCTGCTGCTATCCTGTGTTCATCCTTGGCCACGCCCCTGAAAAGTGTTTCGTGAATCACAAGTAGCTACTAAGCACAATCAAAACTACACACAGCATCTGGCAGGAATGTGTAACACATTAACATATATACTTTTGTTTACAGTACCAGTGTTATCACAAATGAGTTAACTGAAGGCAGTGTATCATATGCTGGCACATATCAGACTCCAGGTTACCTTAGTGATACCACCAGTGTTAGGGTCTTAAAATTCTTCACTAGTTCATACGTAAATACTACCCAAGGAGTCAAGAAGACCATATAGGAGCCTAGGAAAATAAGTCAATGGATTCCATTCTTGGGTTTGATATACTTCAAATGTGCGTGACATCTTTTCAAAGAGGACTGCACATGACATCCCACAGGTGAATTTATGAAAATCTTTCCAAATGTGAAGGCTGACCTTGAAGGTGGTTGGATGACATTTTGTTTGACATGTAGGGTATACTTGTTTCAAAGGTGGGGGAAGAACCTGTCCTTTCAGTTTCTCATATTTATTTGCTGATGGACATCAAGGTCTTATTGTGGACATTTGAGAAGCCATTAGCTTTATAAAGGTTAAAGAGATCAAATAGGGCAAGGCCTTTTATGGCATAAAAGGTTAAGCACAGGTTATACAAAGCAGTCTGTAGGAGACTGAGTACATAAAGAGGTTAAACAGTCTTTCTTGGTTACTGAGAGACTGATGTTGTTTGGGTCTCTCATGTTGGTCAAGATGGTTAGAGGCATGCTTAAGGAGGCATTATATTGAATGATGGTTCTGATACAAGATGAGGAGAGAGGGATTATGACTGGTTTTGATTGAGGGGAAATGATTCTGGAAATTATTTGATTTGAGTAGAATGATTTGTCAACTATGGTGGACATATGCTTGCCAAGTAATAGTAAGTTGTTTGTGTAGGCACTCAGGTCTCTGATAAATGTGCTGTTTTTGAAGGAGTACGTCATTGATGTGGCATGAGCACAGGAATTTCTGTTTCCCAAATAAACCGCCATTTAGTAGCAGCTGGTTTCAGTTTGTGGATGGAACTCATGGCAGTGACATAGTGAAGCCACAGATGGAGTAACTGAGGGACCACACAAAAGATGACAAGTGTTGTCACTTTGCAATCAACAGCAAATAGAGATGTCATAAACATAGCTGCTGAAAATGACAGAACCCAAAACTGCACCCTGGAGGGCACTATTAATGACATGCTTACATTCATAAGAAGCACCTTTCTGGTAGGCAGCTGATTATCCAGTGGACAGAATAAAACTTTGTGTTAAACTGTGTTCATTTATCAATAATGCCAGAATGAGGGGTTGCACAAAAAGTTTTGACCAAGTCAGCAGAAATTGTGTGTATGGAATGGCTATTGATCATGACTTCAGTGTCCCTTTCAAAGAAGTTTAACAGGTTTAGGAGAGAGAATCAGACTTTGTTAAAGCCAAACTGATAGATTCTAGGATCAGGAGATTACTAATGTCTAAGTTAATGAATTCAAATATGATACACTCCAGAATGTTATATATAATACTTATGATGCTATCAGTGGTAGGGTCACCCACTTCAGAAGCATATCTTGTAGAATGTCTGACATTAGCAAGTATTAATACCCACAGGATGTATGTGATTGTGTAAATAACACCTGCCCAGAGGTATTCTGAGGCCCGACATCGCAGGTGATGATCGATTCTCTCTCAGATACACACTTCAGCTTTCATGCACGCAAGCATGCATACACTCACACATGTAGGCAGAAACATAAACATACACATACATACATACACACACACACACACACACACACACACACACACACACACACACACACACACACACACACACACACACACCCACACACACACATACGCACACACGCGCACACACGCACACATTCACACATAAACACACACACACACACACACACACACACACACACACACTTTTCTATGTCTTTTAATTACGTGTTTATTTTAATTTTACACTCACTAAACAGCAAAAGCACTACTTAGCAAGTGTAAAATAATGGCAGCCATTTGCTTTCTTACAGGCTGAGTTCCATAGCAGATTAATCTGCTGCTGTGAAGCACTGGACTAATTTTTCAGCAGGCATTACCTGTACAATAACACCCTGCTGAATAACATTTGTTCTTTAATTAGAGTGGTGATGTACAGGTCACCCATTCTCTGAGAAAAGCTAAGGACTGGTACAGAAAGCTATATTTGTTGCTAATAAGATGACATCCTCTTGCTTTATTGGGACTCACTGCTGTATTATTGTTGGTTCTGTGTAGGAGTGACAGGACTTGACTGAAGGTAATTTTGGGGGAGCTGATTTCTAGAATGATTGATTTGATCTAGATGATTTCTAGAGTATGTGGGGACAACACGCTGTGTAAGTGGTGGGAACAGAAGCTAAATTTATCTACTAAGATGTTGGCTATTGACTCGTGATCAGAGTATGTGGTACTGTCACAATTTGCTGAGTATTACTTCTAATTTTCCTAACACATCTGAAGAAGATGTTATGGTTGTCTTCAGTGGTGGAAGCAACCCTAATTTTGCATTCAGTCTTGTACTTTTTAATGATCTATTTGTCATTCTTACTAACCTGTCTCAGGGCTTTTTGTGGTTAACAGATGGAACCTTATTATATACAGTAAGCAGTTTTTTTTTCCGTTTTGGTTCAGTTAGTTAATAAGAGTTTCATCATAAGGGTCTGTTCTCAATTTTCCCACTGTATATGGAGTACACAGAGCTTTCTCAATAAAGATGCTTTAAATATGAGCAAAAGTTTGAGGTAAAAGTGGCAGTTGTGGCAACGGGGTCAAACGAGAGCAGGGTTATTTACAAACTTCTCAGTGTTGCCTGTGGACACTAATAGGTTTGCTCTGAAGACATCTCTATAGACTGTGAGATTTGTAAAAGTGGTGCTGCAGGTTTGTGGTCAGACTTAATTAGGTAGGGAATGCAAGATGGGGTGTAGTTGTGTACTATATTGATGAAGACAACGGAAAGAACATGAGACCCTCTAGTGGGAAGGATAACAATTTGTTCAAGGCAACCAGAATAGACAATGTAGGAAAGACTGAGCACATTTATTACTAGTGCTGTTGGATTGCCGTTTGAAGATTGGGTAGCTAGATTCACTGACTATAATGGTGTTACAGTGGATAGAAATCTCATCTAGTAGACTGGGATTATTTTCATGAGTGGTGTGGACAAGGAAAGAATATGTGGCAATGTTATGTTATTAATAATGATGTGTCAGTTTATTAAGGACAATTTGAACCTCTCTAAGTTTTATATTGTGGTTGGGGGATTTGCCTTGAGATACTGTAATTCCAGATGAATATCAGCAGTTCTCCCTGGTTTCCAATGGATCTGAAGGGGTTACAACTTTAAACCCCGATATAAACTGAGTGCTTTTAATACAGTGCAACTGAATTTCAGTAACTATGCAGTAGAGAATGTGCTCTAAGTCATGGAGGCTACAAGTTTAGGAGTGTTTTTCTTCAGACTACTAAAATTAGTAGTGCACTTTAATATAGCCTAAATTAGAATTTTTATGTTTGGATGTCCAGGATATCAAATCTGACAAAAAAAGGAACTATGTGGGATAACGAATGATATAACTGATATGCAACAGCCATAGAAAAAGTGTAAGCCACTGTTTTCTTGATAGAAACTGGATCCCGTACAGTGACATAAATTATCGAGTCAGCTGTTAAACTATTTTGTATTGGAATTGAGGCATCATTCTTGGAAATAACAGAATGTTGATAAACATTAGTGTTTTCGCTTCCTTGGTTGAGTGCATAGCAAACTAACATATTTTTGCATCTTCCTGTTTATGGAGCACCACAAATCTTGGCATTGGAGGATTAGCTTACTCTCACCTTATTCATGTCTATCCTAGTGACGGTGGAGTCAGTGAGCCCAGCTCTAGAATCACCAACAACTAAAATATTATCATGGCTTGCAGCAAATTTTGCTGACCTTAAGGGTTTAAGTTCACAGCCATGGTGACTCTTGGAGACAGTATGCTTAAGTTTTGGAAGTGTTTGTATATTTGCTGCATGTAGTAGGACAAAGTGGGTGGACTCTCATGGCATGATGCCTAGTAAGCTTAGGTGAAGATTTAGAGATTTTCTAATCACTTCAACATGAGGTAGGGTAGTGTTGGTTTATTGTTCAGGGTTATGCACAGAGCTTACCACCTGCAGTGTTATGTGAGAGATCAGCTTCCATCCTAAATAAATTCATACATCTCTGACATACCAGATCAGTGCTGGGAATCAGTAACTGGTTCTTGGTAAACAGAAAACATCTGCTACACTGTCTCAAGTGCAAGCAGATTGACCAAAGAAGGGGTGAGAGCAGACCAAGATCCAATGTGGGTAGAGACAGGTGATAAACAAGTAAAAAAAATGGACTGGATGCAAACAAGCTAGGTTAGAATACTAGCTGGCACAAAAAACTGCTGTTTCAGTTAGTAACAGGCATAAGGTTAATCAGCTAAAGGGAGTAAAAGGTTTCTGCTGATGATAGTTAAAACATTTAGTTAAAGAGAGTGCTAATTTTCTGCAGGTACAGTATTGTAACTTAAATTTAATTGTGTGACAAGCCGTATTGGGCTACAACAAAGACCTGCCCACTATAACCTCCATTGCTGGTATGATGTATAACAATGTGCTATCAAGTATAACGTCCATTAAGGTGCAATGAAAGGTAGCATACTAACAGGATATCGGTAACCATGGCGCAGTGGCAAAGACAGTACATCTGTAAGGTGAAGTACAATGTTCTTGTGATACCATTTACTAAAAGTGCAAGGTAACTAGTGGTAGTTAATCCAGAAAGATAGTAATGCTAATATCAACAACTAATAGCAGTGCAGAAATGTAATAAAGTTTAAGGGAAAAGTATTAATTGAATCGAAATCCCAGAATTAAAATACCAAATGGCAACAAATGGAAATACAAAAACATTCACCAAATTAGTCAAATAGCAACAAATGGCAAGCTGAAATTATGCAATAACAGACAGACATCAGAATACGATAAAGTAATAAAAGAAAGAGTGGAGTGCTTACTGTTACTGCACACGCTTATCTTGGATTTAAGGTAAAAAAAACAGAAAGCTTACTTTTTGTTCGAAGAGACTTGCAGCAGCAAATTAAGCAGCGTGATACTCTATCACCCTTCAGACAGGACTCACCATGAGCTTGACTGGCCTAACATACCTAAAGAAAGGAGGCATAGCCTAAGGGTGGCTAAATTATGGTGCAATTGTTCATAGCTTTTCTGGGGGGGGGGGGGGATTGGCACTTCCTTGCCTTTCTCATGAGCCTTCCAGCTTGTATTTTCATATTATGTCCTGTTTGTTCTCATACATCCATTTTTTTCTTATAAGTTTTATTCACTTCAACTGTGTGAATTCATCTGAGGTGTTTAAAATATGCTGCCTCTACCCCATAGCTCTTATCTAGTCTCTTTGTAGTACCTCTGGTAAAAAAACATATGCAATTCTTTCCTCCTCTGAATTGCCTGTTCACTGGCTATGTCCTTGCAGAGATGTGATCTGCAATGGTATACTCTGTGATCTACATGATATCTTAACAACAGTCTATTAACATGGATAACAACCGTTTTCTTCTCTTATTGATTATGATGTTTAATCTTCAGCATATTTACTGTTTCCTCAGTGAATAGCTGGGCTGATCCAATTGTATTATTACACAAACGTGCTTCGAAGCACATCACAATTAGTTTACAATGCAGATGCAAGCTTTTCTTACTGTTTTGACAAACTGCTATCTTACCTTTAGATCATGTAATGGGACTATCCAAGGTCACTTTCCACTTGTGTTATTCTTGTCTAATTGTGCATTCCTTTGCCAGACTTCTGCTACTCAAATGCATTAGTCTGTACTCACTTAATGTTACCATATTTTTTACCATATGGTTCAAGTCCCATCATGCCTTTCTTTCTTTCTGTGTTTACTTGTTCGATGCTAGGCTATAGGAGAAGATTTAGAGGTAGCCAGCTGCTTTTAGGATGATGGTAAAGGTCCAGATGTTATGTTCCCAGAATCTTCATAAAACAGTCATGTGTATTGGAAACACCCTGATAAAGATGTTCAGTTCAATAGATCAATTGGCTAGTGAAGAAGTGCCTGAGGACTGGGGAACAGCAAGTGTGGGACCCTTGTACTGGAGCAAGGGGGAGGGGGAGAAAAGATGCAGGGAACCGCAGGCCTGCTACCTTAACAATAGTGGCATAGAAAGTCACAGAAATAATTTTGATGGAAGGTCTGTAGCCTTTCTAGAGGAAAGCAGTCTGCATGTCAGCAACCAGAATTGCTTCATGTACAGAAAAAGCCATCAGTCAAGTCTGATCCACTTTTGTTATAATGCAACAGGTGTAAATGACAGGGGGGTATAGGTAGATGCCTTTGACTCTGCCCCACACAGGATGGTGATATGAGAGTTAAAGGGGTTAGGGGTAGGACCAAGTCTAAGGAAATGGATAACTACATGAATGAATGGCTAGGCATAGAGGGTTGTGGTGAGGAAGATAATGTCAGGACTTAGGGAACTGATTTATCGAGTACTGCAAGGGTCTGTCTCAGGTCCAATACTCTTTAGTTTGTTTGTCATAGACATATTAATGGGAATACAGAACAGGATCAACCTCTTTGCTGATAACACATTCATATACCACAGTGGATATTGGGAGGAAGCATTGGTGACGTAAAGGGTTAACAAGTGGATAGAAATATATCATTTAAGGCTCAGTACAAACAAATGCAAACTTCTGCATTTCTGTCACAACAACGTTGATGTGAAGTATCAGGTGAGAGAGTGGTAACTGTTAGCAAAAGGACAAAAAAATGCTCCAGGAGTCATGATCACACCTGGAATGGACTACCAGAAGAGTGAGACAACAGTGGCAACAACAAACAGAATGCTGAGGTGCCTCCTAAGTGTTAGAATCCAGAATGAAAGAGGTAATGTTTCCCTTCTACTGGTTTTTAGTCAGAGCATACCCAAAGAACTGTATGCAGTTCTGCACATCATATAAGGAACATTATTTGCGATAGTTCAACTATGCAACTATTGATTAGTCAGTCCAAGCTGTGATGTATGAACATGTAGTTTTAGATTTTGTAAAATACTGGAAGCAGGTTGCAATGTAGTTTCACAAGGTACAAAAGTACATACTAAGCTAGCTGCACTTGGAGGCCATTTTAAGCCTAACCAATTTCTCCTTTTATGCTTGAATTAACCTGCTCTAAGGGCGGCTGCAGTGGTGCAGCGGTTAGCGTTTCTGCCTCACAGCAAGAGGTTTGATCCTCGGCTGGGGTGCCTTCTGTGCAGAGTCTGCATGTCCTCCCTATGGCCACGTGGGTTTCCTCCGGGTGCTCCAGTTTCCTCCCACATCCCAAAGACATGCTGTAGGTGGATTGGACACTCTAAATTGGCCTTAGGAGTGAGTGCATGTGTGTGCCTTCTGTGGAAGGTTGGGCGCCGGGCAGGCAACTTAACAGCGTAAAAACTTCACTGCCAATCATGAGCAGACAGGTGATCTGCTGTGGTGACCCCTAACCGGGAAAAGCCAAAAGAAGAAAAAGAAGATGCTTGAATTAACCTGCTCCATATCTCTATCCATTTTCTGTTTCCCACCCATTGATCCAATTAGTGCTTGAATATGGACATGAGTATACTTTGTTTAATGTGGGTGAGGAGTCTGTTCCATAGCACTGTTATTCTCTGCAAAATATACCTGGCCTTCAAACCATTCTGTTGATGTGGCAGAATAGGTTTAGATCCCAAGATCAGGTATTTCTGATGCTATTTTACTTTCTTATGTGCTGGGTTGGAGGATGCCTTGTGTGCCATACACAAGTCACCTCTTAGCAGTACTGCAAGGTTCTCAGTATACTGACAGAGCTTTGAGTCCATGTAGGACATACTGTTTAGGCCTTGCATCCTTTTAGTAAGGTATCTCTGTAGGCATTCCAGTTGCTGCATGTGTCTGGACAGATACATGCCAAAGGGGGCATTATACTTAATGACTGGTCTAATGACGGCTGAGTAAAAGGGGTCAATGACATCCCTAGTTCTAGACACAATTCCTTTGTTTGCCAGCTGTGTAGTACAGAAGGACTTTTCTTCAATAATGGACACGTTGGTCAAATTTTCCCTAAATGTGAACAAGTACCTTTTCATTCACTATACCTCCTAACAGTCCCTTTTCACTTACTTCCTTACTGGTAGCTAATTCTCTTCACTGACCTTCTCTCTAAATATACAATAAGCCTGTTTTTCCGCTCACTTCATATTGCAATTCCTGTTTGTATTAGACTAACATACTTGTAGTTTCTCTACAGACTGTCTAAAATTTCTATAAATATTAAATGATTGTCATATAACTTGTATTGATTCTTAATCAATGTTTTTATATTATCACTAATTTGCCATAATTATTTAAACTGCAAATGGTTTTATTTTATTTTTGAAGAATATAAAGTTAACGTTCTTAAAATGTTTTGTAATAATTTGGAGCTTTTCTCCCCAGGCCTGAAAATAGGCTTCTACTCAGTCAGATTTTCCCAGTAATCAAATGTCAATAAATGAATAAATAACTGAGTTAGGTCAATGTCCACATAAGTTCCCAAATCCTGAACAACTAGCTCAACTCTTGAGGCATATTGTCAATGTGGTAGTCTCCTGAGGTACAGGACATCCAAAAAGATACAATAAAGCATTTTCTGGCATTCAGTTTCAGTCCATGATTTTTGCCCAGTTATTTATTTGGATAACCCTTCCTACAGGATGGCTAACTCATTTGGAGATTGAATGACTGCTCCTAGCTTACAGTTATTTGCCAAAGATTTTGGTGACTTTTATTTTACTTCAGAAGAGCAGATGCCAAACAAGAGAGGTCCCAGCAGGGAACACTAGGGAACTCCACATGTGAATTGACTCTTTCTGGAGGTAACTTCCTCTACTTTGATTTCCTGCCGCCTATCTAGGAGCCAGCTGTCAACATTAGCTCAAAATATCTTTGATTTAATGTTCACCATACAGAATCTTTACAAGACAGCACAGAGTTGTCTGTAGATAATTAGGATTATGAGATTTTAAATTTCTAAACACAGTAAATGATGCTGTGAGGAATACAGGAACTTCGTAAGAGCCAGTTACATAAATATTAAGAAGGAAATACGATGCTAGAATTGGAATCTACCATTCTCTAATACTCTGATGGTAAAATGGGCACTTTATAAATCTAAAAATAGATACAGGCCTTTTTTTCCCTAAGTGACAAAATAACCACACTAATAAACTCTGTAACAGAAGAAAACTCTCTGCATGTAGATACTAAAATAATTTTCCTCAAAGGCTAATCAAAATAAATGTTCACAGTACTAGCCGTAATAAGGGTATTAAGATGACAAAAAGTAATTGAGTATCAGTAGGCAGTAGACACAGGGAATGATAATAAGGCATTTTATGGCTATGCTCTGCCAAAGAAATCCATTATTCTTTGATAATCGGATTTTTATTAATACCTTTATTACAGATGAAATTAGAAACATTTACCATGTCTTTAAGGTTAACATGGGTTTAACTAGTACTTCATTTTTTTGTTTTCTTTTTAAGAAAGTCTGTCCATCCTTTTCAAAGTCAGAAATCATCCACAAACTTTGTAAAGTTAAAAAGGTACCAGTATGGGTGTCAGCAGAATTCCAGGACAACTTATATTTTCTGCAAAAGAGGATTTACCAGAAAACAGGTGCTAATTATGACTTATTCAGAACATTCTCCTTTGTTTCCCTTTCTTGGAAAAAAAACATCTGAAATAATCTCTAATTGCTAAAAGGTGAGCTATTGAGCCTGTCCTGCTAATTATGCAAGTAATAATGCATGGCCGGAGGTGTGTTATTGGGGAATTAATGTCTGTTCAGCAGTGTTGTGAGGTCCCTTGTTGCAGATATTATTGCCCTTAGATAATGGGCTGTCTGTTATTTTTTTATTATTATGCACTTTTTTAAAAATATATTTGATATAAAATAGTTCCTCCTCCAAATATTTAAATTTTACTACAGGTTTAGTCTTCCTTGCGGAGGTATTCCTGATTCTATGCATCTATATAAGTGCTTGTATAGTACTTTGGTGTAGATTTGGACAGTGGTGCCAGATCCAACAGAGGGAAAGGGGGTTGTGAAGCTGTTTATACCATTCCTCAGGAGGTTGTAATCAGGTTTGTAGAAGTTTTTTTGTTTGACCCTAGCTAGAGGGGAGTCAGGGGAGATGCTGACTTTGAAAGTGACTACTTTATGGTTGGATCTTGCCTTCCAGTGACAGTGAACCATCCACAGAGTGAAAACCATACTAGGCTTTTACTCTGTAGACCATTACAAGTCTACAATGTGTCGATGGACTGAGTTTTGACCCTTTGTAATCGATGTAGTGAATGCTGATGTAGTGGCTCTGTGATGTAGTGAGATATATCTACATACAATTAAAAATGTTAATAGTTAACAATGCCAACAGTGTGACCTGCAGTATTAAATTGTCTGTAGTTCAGAATATAGACAGAGATAAATGAGTTGGATGGGAGTATGTTTGTGTGACACTTGGCAGTTTAGGGTTAGAGTAAAAATTAGGTAAGGGAATATAATTTGCATTGTGCATGTTTTTTTGTTGCACATTTATGATTCACAGCCTGTTTTGTGTAGTGGTAGTGTTACAGAAAGGGTTTTCTAAGGTAAGGGTTAGGATTTAATGATTCATAGGTTCATAGGTAGGTACTAGGCTATCGGCCCTGGGGCCTATATAAGTCTAGCCAAAAAATTCCCTGGCTTTCGCCACCCAAGAAAGTTATTTTCCTGTGCCCCTGTCTAGCAGAGCCACAGAAGTGATCCCTGGGGTGATTTTCCTATTTCCCATCCAATTGTTGAGATTTTTCTTAAAGAGGGCTAATGAGGAGTTTGCTTGACATGAACGGGTAGTCTGTTCCAGAGCATGGGAAGTCTCTGAGACAGGAATCTATCCCTCCAACATCTTCTGTTTATTGTGGTGGCAAGGTTTAGGTCCCTGGAGCATGTGGCTCAGAGGGATTGGGATTTCTTTAAGTATAGCATGTCCAACAGATCTGGGTTTGGCATGGCTTTGTATGTTAGGCAGAAGTCACCTCTGAGTAGGCGATAAGCAATGGAGTAGAGCTGGAGTTTTTTGAGATGATCTGGGTATGGCATCTGTTTGAGGCCAGTAATCCTCTTAGTGAGGTATTTCTGTGGCCTTTCTAGTTGTTGTAGATGTCTTGCAAGGTACATGTCAAATGGGGTGTTGTACTCTATAATGGGTCTGATGAGGGATGAGTAGAGAGGAACAATGACCTCTTTTTTTTCTGGATGTAAACCCCTTTGTGATGAGGTGTGCCATGTAGAAGGATTTCCTGACTATGGTTGCGATGTGATTATCAAAGGAGAGACTACTGTCCACCGGTGTCTCAAGGTCTTTTATCACACTTTCAGTGTTTAGTAGGCTACTGCCTATGTGGTAGTTCATAGCTACAATGTTTTTCTTAAAGGGGATGACAATGCACTTCTTGGCATTGAGCTTGAGGCCATGCCTTTGACACCAAGCATCAGTCTCAGTGAGGCCCCTTTGTAGAATGTCCACATCATTAGGCAATTCTGTTTGCAGTTGTCTGCGAACTTCATTAGCCAAAGACCTACTGTATTAGCTTGGACTTCTGAGAAGTAGATGCCAAAGAGGAGAGGATCCAGAATCGAGCCCTATGGTACTCCACTTCTCACTGGTCTGAAGTTGGATTTGGAGTCGGCTACTTTCACTGTGTGGGTTCTGTCAGTGAGCCAGTTGGCCACCCATCTTGTGACATAGGGATTTATGCCCAGTCTACTGAATTTATCTATAATTCCAGAGTAGGGGGTGGTGTCAAAAGCCTTGTCGAGGTCAAGATAGGCTGTGTGCATCACCTTACTCTCATCCACGGCTCTGGTGACTGCTTCGAAGAAGTCAATCAGGTTTAGGAGGCATGCCCTACCTTTTACAAACCCAAACTGAGTGAGGTCCAGAGTTTGGAGGTTACCTATGTCCTTGTTTATAAGCTTCAAGATGATATGTTCCATGGCCTTGCAGACCAGGCTCATCAGGCTAATGGGGCGGTAGTTCCCGGGGTCCGTGGTGGCGCCCCCTTTGTGGAGTGGGATAACCATCGCTGTGCATCATTCAGTAGGCACAAAGCCTGAAGTGAGGCTATGATATAACATAGTACTTAGTTGGGGTGCCAGTCCATGCAGAATGCAGCCTGGGATGTTGTCTGGTCCCATGGATGTTGTGTTCTTGGCTTTGGAGAGTGCAGTCTTTACTTGTGCAGCCGTGATTACAGGGGCTTTGCATTCTTCCAGTATAGTGATGGGCCCTTTGGGGGGGGGGTGAAGTTTGCACTGAACCTATTTCCCAGGATGTTGGCAATATCAGTTGGTTCTGTATATCTAGTGCCATTGTGCTGTAGCTCTGAGCATATCTGAGTGCCATTATTGGGATTCTTGACATAGCTGTAGAATGCTTTGTGGTTGTCTTTAGAATCAGTGGTGATTTTATTTTAGTAATTAGCTTTGGAGGATTTTATGAGGGATCTCAGCTTCTTACTGAGGCTAACCAGGGAGTTCTTGCAATCGGGATTTTACTCTTTTTTGCAACAGCTTTTTCCTTCTGTTGTAGAGTTTGTTTATGGCAGGGGACCCACCAGATTGGCTTCCTTTTTTTGGAGGATAGTGTCTTGGTTCTGTTGCGGATGGCATGATCCATGCACTCGTGTATATGCTTATACAGTGCATTTGTATAGGATTCAGCAGTCGTACCTCTGTTTTCTGTCTGTATGGGTGTCATGAAGCTTGCCACTTCTGTCTTAAGAAGCATGAAGTTGGCTTTGCAGAAGTTTTTTATAGTGGTTTCTTAATTGGGGGGTGGGGGAGGGATATTGATGTCTAGGGTGATTAGCTTGTGGTCAGAACTGACCAGCGAGGAGTTGACCTCTGGCTTAGAACATCGGTTGCCCATATTAGTAATGACCAGGTCCACGATACTGATGTCCCTGGTGGGAGTATGAACAAGCTGATCCAGGGAGTTGAAATTTATGAATTCCAGAGAGCATTGAGCAAATGAGTTACTACATGAGTAGTTTTCCCAGTTGATGGTGGAGTAGTTGAAATTGCCCATTATTAGGGTACTGAGCTCTATCTTAATATTACACAGTATATCAAGAAACGTGGAGTGGGCATCCTGGGGCATGGCGGGGGGTCTGTAATAAGCTACGACATGGATTGCAGTCTTGCCTAGTGTTAATTGCACTTGGATAATTTCAGATGCATTATGCTGAGCAACTAGCATGGAGGTGTGGATATCCTTAATGAATATGGACAAGCCTCCTCCTTTAGTGTTTTGGTCCAGGTTAGGTGGCCGAAAGGTGTGGTATGAGTTACAGCCTGGTAATGCAGGGGTGCTCTCCGGAGCCTTGAACCAGGTCTCCGTCACTGCACAGATGTTGATGTTCTCCATTTTAAGGAGTGCCTCGTGTGAGTTGCATTTTGAAGTTTAGACTTCTAGCATTGAGTAGCATTACCCTCAGATTTTGCTTGCTTATACCTGCTACGGTCAATACTAGGCTTTCACTCTATAGACCATTACAAGCCTAGGCAATAACCCTGTACCCTATAGCTGTGAGGTCAAGACCTTAACCATTATGTAAAACTTTGATTGGGTTTTTCAGTTAGGGTTATGGTTAGGATTAGCATGC
Source organism: Protopterus annectens (assembly GCF_019279795.1). Classification (NCBI taxonomy): domain Eukaryota; kingdom Metazoa; phylum Chordata; order Ceratodontiformes; family Protopteridae; genus Protopterus; species Protopterus annectens. Next base: position 1,571,731,751 of record NC_056741.1, read on the forward strand.
ATTGGTAATGTGGTTAAGTGGGCACAGCTGTGGAGGTGTATTTGAGTAGCTGTTGATGAGCCTCAACCTCAAAGCAGTGATCCAGAAAATGAACCTGAAATGTTTGAACAAAAAATAACTAAGACTATGTCTTATAAGAGTGTTCCTGTTTCTTTAAAAGTATTAACACAATCCCATATCTGAGACAAGTGTAAAGGTTTGAAACTCACAATGTGAGGCAACAGGCTTTGTGTTACTCAACCAAGACTGATGGCAAATCAGCATTAACAGGAACATAAACAAAGTGACTTGAAAGTGATACTGCCCTCTATAAATTTTTGTCTGATAGTTTTCCTTCCACAATTTCTAGTTCCAGTTCCTGTGCTTGTCGAGTGATATGCAGTGGGGCTAAAATCAAAGTACCAGTTCATTATCAGAACTGTGCAACTGCCATTTGACTAGGTGAGTGACTACAATTTTCATTGTTTGATTACTCTTAGTAATTATTCTTCTTTCAAATCGCTCTTTCAAAATAATCATCAGTACTCATAAAAGTTAAATATATGCATATATTTGATCAGGTCAGTGTAAACTGTTAAATGCTGGTATGCACTGGCTCTTGACACATCTGTACTTTGCAGTTTTAAAGCAACACTTCCTCTTTCCTTTTGGGTGGGGAAATGATGATAACGGAGTTGCTTGAATCTGTATATACTGTGAATATGTAATATAAGCATTGTCACTGTAATGGTGTTACCGTTTCAAGAATGTTTGTATCCCACAATGAATTGTATCTAGTGCTGAGTGCCAAAGTCTTTATGATAACTGAATAATTTAACATTGTTTTTACTGTTCTGCCATTTTGTGGGAAATGAAGTTGAGCTGTTTGATTAAACTGGTGTTGTAAAAGGAAAAAAAAAAACTGCAAACCAGTAGAAATCCACAAGTAGCAGGTAGGATCCACACAATAAAAGATTTATTCCAAAACAAGCATGCAATACAATGCAAGTAAGCGCTTCTGTCTTGTCTCAGTGGATAAGACTACCTCAGACTAATGGGGATTAGTTTTATTGTATTGTATGCTCGTTTTGGAATAAATCTTTTTTTGTGTGGATCCTACCTGCTACTTGTGGATTTCTAGTGGTTTGTAAAGTGGTTTTGTGTTTTGATGGTAATTACGCTACATGTCAACACTACTGGACGACCACAGGGACACATCATGACAATTCTTACTCTGCTAACGCAGACTATTCTAAATAAGGAAATAACTGACAGTTTAAAGGCATTACATGTCAAAAGCCAATCCATATGTAGTTCAGCGAGTGAAAAAATAGGTTAAGCAATGGGATGCAGTAGGTCAAAGTGGAGGTCTACCTGTCCATACAGATAAGTTCTACTAATGTTGCTACCCCTAAGGGATTCTGCCTTGAGCCACTAATTTCACTATACTCAGATAAAAACGTAGGAAATGGGGTCTGGATATTGAAATATACTGATGACAGCAAACTGGTCTATGTGATCCCTTTGGTGATAATAAATGAAGAATCATGTGGCTATAAATTATTATTTTGGAATAAATAGTGAGCATATAAAAAAAGACAACACTTAATACAGGGACAATGGCATTTATTAATCTGAACTTTGACAAGTGTGGACCTATGAACAGAAAAGCTCATCTAATTATATATGCATATTGGTTATAATATGTGACCTGAATGTCTGACTCTGACCTGTAGCACCCGGGGGGGGGGGGGTTGCATGGCTAGCAACTCAGTATCTGCAATTAACTAAAAGAGTAAATAAATGTACCCTAATAGTAGATGTTTGAATACATCACTGCAGCAGTAACCTAAGCTATATGGGTCATCCTAACAAGACCACACCAGCCAGACAGATTCCAAAGCTTTGGGGGCACCTTTCAAGTACCCCAGCCACTGCCCTGCAAAAAGGAACCAGGATAAAATCAGTGGCTAGGGCACCAAAACTTCAGAGCTTTCCTGCATCAGAAGAAGGAGGACAGAACTCTGACAAATATGATCCATACTAATAAAAGAATCCCACATCCAGGAATACAAATAGAGAAATGGATCTATTTGAACATCTACTGTTATGGAAATTTTACTTATACAGCTGAATTATGTGCATCATCAGATCACTACTGCAGTATCGTTAGCTATATGGGATGAATGCCAGAGCTTAGAAAGCAAGAGAGGAGACGGATGGAGCAGAATCCAAGAGCCTATGTTGAATAGCCCTAGCAAAGCCTGTTCTTCGACTAGAGAAATAATCTAGTTTGTTATGCTTTGTAAAGGTGTGCACAGGTGATCAAGGTGTGCCTCTAGAATGGGCCCTGACCTTGCCTGGAAGTGACTTTTTATGGTGAAAATAGCAAAAGCAAAAGCAATAGAACAAGACAGACATTCAGAAATTGTTTGGACACTGCTTTTCCCTTTATCTTCCCTTCATAGGAGATAAACAGCTGATCAGAAATCCTGAAGGTTCTTGTCCTGTCAGTGTAGTATCTGAGTTACCTGTGGATATCCGTAGCTTGCAAAATTCTTTCAACCTTATTTTTTGGCTCTGAAAAGAAAACAAGATGAATAGCCTGACAAAGTGTACATTCTGAAACAATCCTAGGCATAAAGGAAGAATTTGCTATCAAAGTAATCTGTCTTTTTGAAAACTGAGATAGGGATGATACACCATAAGATCTTCTAACACAGAAGTTAGGGAAATAAGCTGTTTTTCAAAGATAAAAACTTCAAATCAGCCTCATGAGTAGGCTAAAAAGGGAATGGTGTAAGTTTTCCAAAACAAAATTAAGATGCCATGAAGAAGTTATCTACCTTGTAGGTGGCCAGATATGTAACACCTGTTTCAAAAACTGCTTGACTTGAGGTTAGGTTGAAAGACATAAATCTAAGGGCAGACAAGCATATATGGCTGAGAGAAGAATCTTTATAGAAGAATAAGAAACGCCAGATAATAATAACTCATGCAAATATTTCAGAACCAGAGGCTTGTGGACCTGAAAACAGTCCCAGTTTTTATTTTGCCACAATATAGAAAATCTTTTCCACTTTTCCATAAATAATTCTCTAGTAGCAAGTTATGCCTACTTTACTACCATCTGCATGTCATCAGAAAAAATGTATATAAAACCTATTACAACTCTATCATTCAGGCAGTCAGTTAACGATGTCAGAGTTTGTGAAGTTTTCTGTGAGTAAATCCATTTTGTGACAAAGCTTGTGATAAATACCCCTGGCCATTTACAAAAGAATGGAGAACTACTGCTAACAAGCAGTTAGCAAAGCTTAGCACAGCTGGTAAGATAGGAATTTAATGTTTTCTGGTAAAATTAAAAGACGACTTTCAAAACCAAAAGTCTAAGCCCATGACAAAATCTGAGGTAAAAGTTAATATTTTCTTCACAAAAATAAAATATTTACAAGGGATTCCCACAGGGAACCATAAGTCAAAATATAACACCTGACATAAAACATTTAGTGGCAATTACTAAAAATTTCAATACCTCCTCAAACATAATTTTTATCACTAAAAAAAGAAACAGCTTTCTTCAGAAGTATTAATAATAATATGGAAGATAATCCCCAGTAGGGAACTTATCTGCCTACAAAGGAGCACACTCTTCAGTGGCAAGAAAGTTCAGAAATTCTGATGTATAGGAGGTCTAGGTCTCCTGTAAAATTGCTGCTTAATTCTCTCTTGTATTTGGTAATTTAAAATCAGTATGTCAGTTGCAATAAGCCAAATTTTGGTTGGTTGGAGTAGACCCATATCAATTTTGGTATTATGGATTATTATATTATGGATTTTTAACTTTCTTTCTGTCTTCCCTAAAAAATAGTTACACTAGGTGCTGGTAGCTATATATATTGCATTGGTACTGCTGCAATCAGCATTTTTTTCTGGTTAATACAAACTCTTTGTAACAAACACACAAGTTGCACAATTAATATATAGTTTAGCTCCTGTAGTCACCCACACACGATCTTCATTTAAAATGATTATAAGAAACAATTTCTTTTAAGTTTTTACTTCAAGAAAATATGAAATGTAGCTTAGCTCCCACCTCTCTAGCTAATTGTGAAATGGTACTTAAAACACATCTTGTTAGCCCACACAATATTCTTCAACAAACTAAAGGTATAATTTTTACAGATCAGTATTATCTGACCTCCTCCTAATATTATCTTTCTCTGACATGTCTGACTGCTTCTTCATAAAGAGAATGGACTGACACTTGCACATGCCTTAACACCATGTTAACATTAGATGAAACTGTGTTTTTGTCATAACCTACATTTAAACATATTATCCGGGGTTTATTTTGTTGACTTCTATTTATTTCAACTTCTATGCTTCCAAAGTGTTTTTCACACAACATTCATGCTTGACTGGTAAAGCTTTCCTGAGACACTACCACATGCTTTCAATGTCTACTCTGTTAAAGAACTGAACCGCCACATTAATTTTTTTGGACTACTGTTGCATTTAAGACAATAATAATGCTGAAGTGATTTTTGATTTCCAAATATGAGAGTGTCTCTTACTGCCCATGTGAGGGCAGTCTATGATGGTAAACGTTTTTTCTTTCTGAATTACAAGTGCTCACAATGGAAAAAATTAGCATGGAATAGTGGAAAGAGACCAGTTGGCATAACGGTTAAGGTCTTCGTCTCCCATGCACAAGGTACAAGGTTCCATCCTGACCTCCGACCAATGTCTGTTTGTTGTTTGAATGTTCTCCCTGTGTCTTCATGGGGTTTCTCCAATGTCTGAAAAAACATACTGAGTGTTTCCATCTCAAACTCACCAATGAATGAAGCTGTGGGCATCAGCACAGACTCTACATGGTGCCCTGTGGGGGAAGAGTTGTACAGACCAACCGCTTTGGGCATTTACCATGGTGTGCAGTATCCTCAAGATTGGAGAACATGGATCACAGACTGTGTGGCATGGTAGGGTTAGCCACTCTAGGTGATTCAGTCATGTTAATTAATGTTGCCAAAATGGGCATGGGTAGTTACCGGTGATAAATGGTTTAAGGACCCGGCCTACTCTGACCTACACCAGGGACCCTTGCTAATGGTTGGAGGGATATAAGTGCCCCTACTGGCCAGTGTGTGCCTGCCATAAAGCCCAGCAGCCCTGGGTCAATAAGCTAATGGCCAGTCGGTGTCTAGCTGCTCAGCCTGTGTTACCTAGTATAGCTCTGTTGAGAGAAAGCTGGACATAAAACCAACCGACCTGTCAAACATGAACTGAGAATTGCTATGCTTAATGTAGGTTCACTGAAAGGACGCAGCTTGGAAGTGGGTGACATGATGATACACAGGAGGCTGGACATCCTATGTATCCAAGAGACAAAGGGCAGCAAAGGCACTTGGCTTGGGATCCAGACTCTACTACTCAGGAGGGGGACAGGCTAGAAATGGTGTACGAATTGTGGTTAGAGAGAAGCTTCAGAAGGCAGTGAGGAATATCATTAGAATTAATGACAGACTCTTGGCAGTCAGACTCCAGTGTAATGATAGGGCAGTATTTATAACCTCAGTGTATGCCCCACAGCAGGTTTGTGATAGTGAAGAAGAGTGCCTTCAGACAGCAGTTGCAGGCCTTACTAGATAAAGGAGGACAACATTAATCAGTGTTGATAATGGGTGACTTGAATGCACATATTGCGGTAAACAGAACAGGATATGAGAACTGTCTGGGCCCACATGGGTGGGGCAACAGAAATAAAAAGGAGAAGCCATTCTAGACTTCTGTCTTGCAAATGGCTTGATAGTAGCCAACACATGGTTCAAAAAGAGAAACAGTCGCAAGATCACATACAAGAGTAGCTAACATGCAACTCAGGTAGACTTCCTCCTAGTAAGAAAAAGGCAGTGGGGTAGAATTCATGATTGCAAAGTCATCCCCACTGAAACAATCTCATACTGATACATGCTGAAACAGCATAAACCACTATTTGCCACAATCAGCTGCCAACAGTGGTCAGAGAAGGCTCTAAAGTCAATAGAGACCAGGCTGAAGACCTGGAAATTGACTAGAGAGAAAATATAACAGTTCAAGGAACTAATCAGGGCTCTAGCACCCCAAGAAGAGAAGGAAATAGGTGGAGCTGACCAAGAATGGCAGCACCTAAAAACAGCATGTGTTAGGACTACAGAAAAGATATGTGCCCATGCCAGGTATGGACATAAGGTACATAAGGAAAGCTGATGGTGGAATGCAGAGGTCCAGGAAGTCATTAAAAAAAATAGGAGTGTAGGAAGAAGTGGGAGACAGAAAAGACTGACCAGGCTAGGAAGAACTACTCGTTGGCTAACAAAGAAATTACAATAACAAAGAACAGGGAATTTGAGGCCCTCTACCAACTTCTGGAAAGTGACTCAGTAAGTGGCACAATCAGGTTGCAAGGCAAAGACAAAAAGATGAAGAAGACAGTCAGACACCCTTCATAAGGGATACAAGCAACGACCTGCTCACCTGTCCAGAAGACATCAAAGACAAATGGAAGGAGTATTTCCAGCAGCTTCTGAATGAAGAAAACCCCACAGAAGCTGTACTGCCCCAGAAACAGCCTATAATGAAAGAAAAGGGGGAGCCCACCCTAGAAGAAGTAAGAACAGCACTAAGGAAAATGAAGTCAGGGACAGCAGGAGGCTCAGATGAGGTCACAGCAGATACAATAAAGATGCTGGATGAGAGGGGAGAAATGGCTCCTGAGGGTACTGATATCAGTGTGGAGAGAAAGACGTATCACAGATGACAAGAGAAGAAGCATACTTATGCCAGTGTACAAGAACAAAGGGGACATCCACAACTGTGGGCAGTACAGAGGCATCACACTCCATTGCAGGAAAGTTCTGGAGAGGGTGATTGATAAAAGGATACACAGTGCAGTAGAATGTAAGATGGTAGATGAGCACTTCAGATTTAGATCAGGATGCAGCACAACTGACCCGAAGTTTGCAGAGAGATAGATACCTGAGAAGAAGCTAGAGATGAGGAGAGAGTCCAACTGGGCATTCCTAGACTTCAAGAAAGAATATGACAAGATCTGAATAGCACTGCAGTGGTTTGAAGTCCTTGAAACACTGGTAGAATTAGAGCAGGCTATGTACAAGGACCCAATGACTCAAGTGCAAACAGTCTTCGGCCTTACAGAAGGGTTCCCAAGTGGGAGTGGGTGTACACCAGGGTTCAGCTCTGAGCCCACTGCTGTTCATACAGGTGATGGACTACATTAGCAAACAGGTTACAGGTGATGGACTACATTAGCAAATAGGTCGGAGGGGACAGATCAACAAAGTTGCTGTATGTAGACGATGTGGCATTACAGGCAGACTCTGAACTAGAACTTCAGCAAAGGATAGAAGAATGGAATAAAAATCTGAAGGCACATAGGGATGAAACTAAGCACAGATAAAATTGTGGTAATGGCAGCAAACTGGGGAAATCAGAAGAAACTGAGAACAAAGATAGAAGGGAAGATATTGGAACAGGTAAACAGCTTCAAGAATCTAGGAGGGGTGGTTGAGAAAAAGGGAGGTCTGAATGAGGAGGCCAAAGCTGAAGATGTTTACTATTCTAGTAAATGAAAAGCGTTTATTACATTATATTCCATCAGCCTTCATTCTTTGAACTGCTACTTTTATGTTTTTAACTGCTCTGTGTTTTCATACATTTGGAGCAAACTGGGGAAATCGGAAGAAACTGAGAATAGAGATAGAAGAGAAGATTCTGGAACAGGTAAACAGCTTCAAGTATCTAGGATGGGTGGTAGAGGAGAAGGGGAGTCTGAATGAGGAGGCCAAAGCTAGAATCAGAGGGGTTGCAAACAACTGGCATAGAGTGTCAGGTGTAGTCTATGACAGAAGAATGCCAAAGAAGCTGAAATGTAAGGTGTACATGACAGTGGTGTGACCAGTACTACTGTATGGTACAGAAAATTGGGCAGTAAAGGCAGAACAGTTGAAGAAGCTAGAGGTGATGGAAATTAAGTGCCTGAGAAAGATGGTAGGATGCACACTGTGGGATACATGAAGAAATGACATAAGAGCAGAAGCCAAAGTAGCTCCAATTGCAGAAAAGATAAAAGAGAACAGATTATGGTGGCTTGGACACGTGCAGAAAAACAGAAGACAGCCTGGTGAGGATGATTTCGGACAGACAGGAAGACAGTAAGAGGAAGTAAGGACGTCTAGCAAAGAGGCAGATGGATTGTGTGTAAGAAGATCTGCTACAGTCAAGGCAGGACTGTGGCCCTGAATCGAGGGAGTTGGCGACAAGTGACACGATACCCTTACCCCATGAAGAAAAAAGTGGGAAAAGGGGGATTGATGATGATGAGCGCAAATGCAACTTTCATCTTCCAAAGTTGCCAAAGAAAGCAGAAAGGGGAAAAAGATATTTGTATAATGAATATATATTTATTTGTATATATATATATATATATATATATATACATATATATATATATATTTGCATAATGAAAAAAATGGACAAACATTTTCTAGTGTGCTTTCTGTCACAGTGGCCCAGTAGAGTTCATATAAAAAAAGTATGTAGTAATCCCTAAACTTCAAATGATTTATGTTTTAAGGATATTACTGACTATACA